>NW_027620986.1:0-108425 GCF_964198595.1 Lampetra fluviatilis
GGGCAAGTGCTTTATAACATCATCAAAGGGGCGCTGCAATACGATGCAATCAAAATCACCGATCAGAGATTTTCCCATATATGGTCTTTGTTGATTGTGAATCGATACTAATTGTATTGATTCCACTCAGTCGATACAGCTGCAAGCGTTTCACAGATCATACAAAGCAACGGTATTGATGCCTGGTTTGTATGTACTTTTTATAAAAAAATAAATTAATGTAGTCTATTAGACCTTTGTATTAAATCGCTCTGCAAAAAGTCATTTTATATGCTAATAAATCATTGTTATGCTAATGCAAAATTTCATCATAGCCGCAACTCAGTTTACTCCGATGTGCAATGTCATCTTTATCTCGATCCTGTGAGTGTACAATTTTATATTAAACTTCATTTACTGAGTGAATACAAGACCACTTATGTGCTGATGTCCATTTTTATCATAGCTGTGATTCATTCAGCCATTCACTCACTTAGCCACAAACTCACTCAGCCACACACTCATTCAATGACTCACTCAACTACTCAGCCGCTCACTCACTCAGATATTCACTCACTCAACTACTCACTCAATCAATAATTAACTCAACCACTCAACCAATCATTCAACCACCCACTCAATCACTCAACCATCATGCTCTCACTTACTCAGCCACTCACTCACTCAGTCACTCAACCACTCGCTCTCTAAACCACTCGCTCATTCAACCGCTCGCTCACTCAACCATTCACTCACTCAACCACTCGCTTGCTCACTCTACCACTCACTCACTCACTCAACCCCTCACTCAAACTTTCACTCAACCCCTCACCAAACCACTCACTCAACGACTCACCAGAATCCTCTTGGCTTGGGGACTCACTTAACCACTCACTTAACCACTCACTTAACCATTCACTTAACCACTCACTAGAGCAACCACTCACTCACTTAATGACTTACTCAACCACTCAACCAATTACTTTCTCACTCACTCAGCCGCTCACTTCCTTCACTCAGCCACTCACCCTTTCACTCAGCCACTCACTCATTTAGCCACTCACTCAGCCACACACTCAACCACTCAGCCGCGCACTCACGAAGCTACTTACTCACGAAGCTACTTACTCACTCAACCACTCACTCACTTAATCACTTACTCAACCACTCAACCATTCACTCAATCAGTCACACTCACTCAACGATGGGAGCTCCAGGGCATGCTGCGTGCTCGCCAGGAGGGGCTGGGCAAGATGGCGTAGTCGCTGGAGCAGCTGCGGGCGCGGCACCGCCGCTCTCACCCTGGCGGAGTGCAGCAACACAGTGGGGCGGCATCAGCGGGACACTCTGGACAACACAGGCAAGGTGCGCGCCAGCCACTCACTCACTCATCCACTCGCTCACTCACTCACTCAGCCACTCATACAACCACTCACTCACTCATCCACTAACTTAAACCACTCACTCAACTACTCACTCAACCACTCACTCAACCACACACTCATGCGCTCAACCACTCACTCATTGGTTCAAACACTCATTCAAATACTCATTCAACCACTCACTAATTCACTCAACCACTCACTCACTGAACCACTCACTCGCTCACTCAACCACCCGCTCTCTCAATGAACCAATCGCTCCATCAACCACTCATTCAGCCACTCACTCAACCATTCACTCACTCACTCACCCAGCCACTCACTAAACCAATCAGTCACTCAATCATGAATTAAACCGCTCACTTCACTCAACCCCTTACACACAGGCTCATCACCTGTGTCTCAACCATCTTACTGAGTAACATAACTCTTTTTTTAGAAGTGACCTGGCCACAAATGATAGGTCAACAACGTTCCTTATGTGGAAATTTATAGCAGCCAACTACTATAAACGCCTGTTTCTAAATGTGTAGGGAAAATCCAGAGGACTAGAATAAAAATCCACTTGACCACGGAGAGAACATGCAAACTCTAAATATACAGGTGTCAGGGTTGGGATCTAACCGACAACATCCTGTATACCAGACGAGGTAGTTAACATTGTATCCGGGCAAGCCGTACATCGAGCTGGAGTGGACCATGCGGTCCATCCCTATCGCGTGAGTGGCTCCAACTGTTGTTATTGTGTTCATATGTGTGTGGTCTGCTTGTGTGTATGCGTGTGCCGCACTGCGCTATGAACCCAACTTGACCAGGCTGTTGTCCCACTCGCCCGACTCGTTGAGAGGCTTGCCCACCCCCCAGGGCGTTGTCGTGAAGATACCGCTGGGAGGAAGAATATCTCACAATACTGGAAGAGGTGAGGACTACACAGTGATTAACTGAGTGGGTGTGTAGGTGAGTCGGTGGGTGAGTCGGTGGGTGAGTCGGTGGGTGAGTCGGTGGGTGAGTCGGTGGGTGAGTCGGTGGGTGAGTCGGTGGGTGAGTCGGTGGGTGAGTCGGTGGGTGAGTCGGTGGGTGAGTCGGTGGGTGAGTCGGTGGGGTGAGTCGGTGGGTGAGTCGGTGGGTGAGTCGGTGGGTGAGTCGGTGGGTGAGTCGGTGGGTGAGTCGGTGGGTGAGTCGGTGGGTGAGTCGGTGGGTGAGTCGGTGGGTGAGTCGGTGGGTGAGTCGGTGGGTGAGTCGGTGGGTGAGTCGGTGGGTGAGTCGGTGGGTGAGTCGGTGGGTGAGTCGGTGGGTGAGTCGGTGGGTGAGTCGGTGGGTGAGTCGGTGGGTGAGTCGGTGGGTGAGTCGGTGGGTGAGTCGGTGGGTGAGTCGGTGGGTGAGTCGGTGGGTGAGTCGGTGGGTGAGTCGGTGGGTGAGTCGGTGGGTGAGTCGGTGGGTGAGTCGGTGGGTGAGTCGGTGGGGTGAGTCGGTGGGTGAGTCGGTGGGTGAGTCGGTGGGTGAGTCGGTGGGTGAGTCGGTGGGTGAGTCGGTGGGTGAGTCGGTGGGTGAGTCGGTGGGTGAGTCGGTGGGTGAGTCGGTGGGTGAGTCGGTGGGTGAGTCGGTGGGTGAGTCGGTGGGTGAGTCGGTGGGTGAGTCGGTGGGTGAGTCGGTGGGTGAGTCGGTGGGTGAGTCGGTGGGTGAGTCGGTGGGTGAGTCGGTGGGTGAGTCGGTGGGTGAGTCGGTGGGTGAGTCGGTGGGTGAGTCGGTGGGTGAGTCGGTGGGTGAGTCGGTGGGTGAGTCGGTGGGTGAGTCGGTGGGTGAGTCGGTGGGTGAGTCGGTGGGTGAGTCGGTGGGTGAGTCGGTGGGTGAGTCGGTGGGTGAGTGTCGGTGGGTGAGTCGGTGGGTGAGTCGGTGGGTGAGTCGGTGGGTGAGTCGGTGGGTGAGTCGGTGGGTGAGTCGGTGGGTGAGTCGGTGGGTGAGTCGGTGGGTGAGTCGGTGGGTGAGTCGGTGGGTGAGTCGGTGGGTGAGTCGGTGGGTGAGTCGGTGGGTGAGTCGGTGGTGAGTCGGTGGTGAGTCGGTGGGTGAGTCGGTGGGTGAGTCGGTGGGTGAGTCGGTGGGTGAGTCGGTGGGTGAGTCGGTGGGTGAGTCGGTGGGTGAGTCGGTGGGTGAGTCGGTGGGTGAGTCGGTGGGTGAGTCGGTGGGTGAGTCGGTGGGTGAGTCGGTGGGTGAGTCGGTGGGTGAGTCGGTGGGTGAGTCGGTGGGTGAGTCGGTGGGTGAGTCGGTGGGTGAGTCGGTGGGTGAGTCGGTGGGTGAGTCGGTGGGTGAGTCGGTGGGTGAGTCGGTGGGTGAGTCGGTGGGTGAGTCGGTGGGTGAGTCGGTGGGTGAGTCGGGTGGGTGAGTCGGTGGGTGAGTCGGTGGGTGAGTCGGTGGGTGAGTCGGTGGGTGAGTCGGTGGGTGAGTCGGTGGGTGAGTCGGTGGGTGAGTCGGTGGGTGAGTCGGTGGGTGAGTCGGTGGGTGAGTCGGTGGGTGAGTCGGTGGGTGAGTGGTTGAGGGAGTAGGTGAGTGAGTGTGTTAGAGAAGTGGGTGTGTTGAATGTGAGTGAATAGATGAGTGTGTGGAGGAGTGGATTGTTGAGTGAGTCGTTGGGTGAGTGAGTAGGTGGGTGTGGGTTAGAGATTGAGTGGGTGGTCGGTGATTGTGTGAATTAGTGGGTGGGTGGGTGAGTGAATGGTTTGAAGTGATTGAGTGGGTGAGGGAGTGGGTGAGAGGTGGGTTGGTGAGTGGATTAGTAAATTGGTGGGTTAGAGATTGAGTGGGTGGGTAATTAGGTGATTGGGAGGGTGAGTGGGTGAGTGGCTTAATGGGTGAGTAAGTCGGTGGGTGAGTAGGTGAGTGCCTGGATAAGTGAGTGTATGGGAGCAGGAGTGGGTGGATGGTTGATTAGGTGGGTGAATAGGTGAGTGGGTGGTGGGTGGGTGAATTAATGAGTGATTGCTCGAGTGAGAGCGTGGGTAGTTCAGTGCGATATTGTGTGGGGGAGTGGGTGAGTGAGGGGTTGAGTGAATAGGTTAGTGGGCGGGTGAGTAGATTGTTGGGTGAGTGGGTGGGTGAGTCAGTTAGTGGGTGGGTGAGTGAATATCGAAGGTTGAGCAGGTGAGTTAGTGTGTGATTGGGTGGGTGGATGAGTCAAAGAGTGAGGCACCACGGTGGTGAGATGTTAACTACCTCACCTAGTATACAGGATTTTGTGAATTCGATCCCATCCCTTCCACCTGTATATTTGGAGTTGGCATGTTCTCCCCGTGGTCGTGTGGATTTTGCTCCGGGTCCTCCAGGTTTTCTCTCCAGATTTAAAATCAACATGCATTTAGAGGATGTGGCTGCAATGAATGTCTTCATGATAATCCACTTCGTTAACCTATCATTTGTAACCAGGCCACTTCTGAAAAATATTAATTTAGTTATCTGAACCTTTTCAGGTAAAATAAAAAAGATTGTTTAATTTAGTTTATTGGGTGGGTGAGTTGGTAGGTGTGTTATTGAGTGATTTGGTGGGTAGGTTAGAGATTGAGTGGGTGAATGGGTGGGTGTGTGAGTGGGGGTGTGAATAGTTGAGTAGGTGAGTGGATGAGTAAATGGTTGAGTGAGTGGATTAGAGATTGAGTGGGTGGCAGGGTGAGTGGGTTTGTGAGTGGGTTGGTGGGTGTTTGAATGGGTGAGTGGGTGGAGTGCCGTGGTGGCGAGCTGTTAACTACCTCGCCTTTTGTACAGGAGGTCGTAAATTCGATCCCGACCCTGACGCCTGGTCACGTGGAATTTTCTCCAGGTGCTCCGGGTTCTCCCTCCACATTTAAAAACATGCAATTATAGAATTTGATATTTGTGGTCAAGTGGTTTTTGAAAAAAATATATATAGCTGAGTGCCTTACCTGGTAAAATCAAAAAGCGTAATTTTAATTTAGTGTGCAGATGAGTGGCTGGGTGGGTGAGTGGATGAGTGAGTGCGATGTTTGATGGGTAGTTGGTCAGTGGCTGGGTGAGTGAGTGTGAGCTAGAGATTGAGTGGGTGGCTTGGTGAGTGTGTGCTTGGCTCGGTGGTTGAATGAATGGATGGTTGAGTTAGTGGGTGGGTGTTTGAGTGTGTGTTATCGTGGGTGGGAGAGTCAGAGAGTGGAGTGCCATGTTGGCAAATTGTTAACTATCTTGCCTGGTATTTTTAAGTTCGTAGGTTCGATCCAAACCCTGCTTCTCAAAACAATCTATATAGCTCAGTGGGCCTTACCTGGGAAAAAAAATGTTTGATTTAGTTAAGGGTGTTGGTGAGTGGGCGGGTGGTTGAGTGCATCAGTGTGGGTTTGAGATTTAGTGGGTGGCTTGGTGAGTGGGTAAGTTCGAGTGACTCAGTGGTTGAGTTTGTGGGTGGTTACGTTAGTAGGTGATTAAATTAGTGGGTGGGTCAATAATTACGTTGGTAGTGGGTGAGTGGCTGAGTGGCTGAGGGAGTAGGCGGGTGGTTGGCTGGGTGAGTAGGTGGGTTATAAATTGAGTAGGTGGCAGGGTGAGTGGATCTGAAAGTGGGTGAGTGAGTAGGTGCACGGCTGGGTGAGTTAATGAGTGGATGGATGAGTGAGTGGGTGAGTGTGTGGGTGCATGGATGTGTGGGTGGGTGAATGTGTGTGGGTAGGAGGTTAGTTGGGTAGTGCGTGAATGGGTGGGTTAGAAATTGAGTGAGTGGGTTAGTCACTGGGTGAGTGAGTGGATGGGTGGGTTTGTGAACTTTGGTTAAGAGATTGAGTCAGTAGCAGGGTTTGTGTGTGGTTTAGAGATTGAGTGGGTGGTTGGGTGAGTGGGTGGATGGGTGAGTGGGTGGGTTAGAGATTGAGTGGCTCGGTGAGGGAGTATTGGGTGGGTGAAGTGAGTTGGTGGGTCGGTGAGTGCGTGGGTGGGTGATTCAGTAAGTGGGTGAGTGAGGGGTTGGGTGAGCGATGGGTTGAGTGGGTGTGTTTTTTGTTCGTGAGTTTGTGGGTGGGTGAGTGGGTCAGTTAGTGGTTGGGTGAGTAAGTGGGTGGGTGAGCAAGTGAGTGAATGGGTGTGTTGGTAGGTGAGTGTGTAGCTTGGTGAGTGGTCGTAGGGTGAGTGGGTGGGTGAGGAAGTGGTTAACTGAGTGAGTGGTAGGGTGGGTGAGTTGTTGACTGAGTGGGGTCAGCGAATGGGTGGGTGAGTTGTTGACTGAGTGGGGTCAGCGAGTGGGTGGGTGAGTTGATGTGGGAGGTTGAGTGGGTACGTTAACGTGTGAGTGATTGGATGGGTGAGTCAGAGAGTGAGGCGCCAAGGTGGTGAGATGTTCACTGCCTCGCCTAGTATACAGGAGATTGTGGATTCGATCCTGACCCTGTCGCCTGTATATTTGGAGTTTGCATGTTCTACACATGGTCGTGTGGATGTTGCTGCAGGTCCTCCGGGTTTTCCCCTCTGCATTTAGAATCAACATGCGTTTAGAGGATTTGGCTGCAATAAATGTCTATGTGATAAGCCACTTCGTTTATCTATAATTTGTTCAGGGGTCTATTCTGAAAAGGATCTATATAGCTCAATGGGCCTTACCTGGTGAAATAAAAAGTAGTTTAGTTTAGGGGGTAGGTGGCTCGTTGGGTCGGTAGGTCTGTTGCAGGTCGAGTAGGTGGCAGGGTGAGTGGGTGAGTAGGTAAGTGGCTGGGTGAGTGGGTGGGCTGGTGAGTGTGTGAGTTAGAGATAGAGTGGGTGGATGGGTGGGTGTATGATTGGGGGAGTGAAATGGTGAGTGGATGGGTGAATTAATTGTTGAGTGAGTGAGTCAGTGAGTGGGTGTGTAGGTGGGTGCGTAGGTAAGTGGTTAGCACGGTGTGTGGGTCTTTGAGTGGGTATGTGGCTGAATGGGTATGTGGCTGAATGGGTATGTGGCTGAATGGGTATGTGGCTGAATGGGTATGTGGCTGAATGGGTAGGTGAGTGGGTATGTGGCTGAATGGGTATGTGGCTGAATGGGTAGGTGAGTGGGTATGTGGCTGAATGGGTATGTGGCTGAATGGGTAGGTGAGTGGGTATGTGGCTGAATGGGTAGGTGAATGGGTATGTGGCTGAATGGGTATGTGGCTGAATGGGTATGTGGCTGAATGGGTATGTGGCTGAATGGGTAGGTGAGTGGGTATGTGGCTGAATGGGTAGGTGAATGGGTATGTGGCTGAATGGGTATGTGGCTGAATGGGTAGGTGGCTGAATGGGTATGTGGCTGAATGGGTAGGTGAGTGGGTGGCTGCGAGTCAGAGAGTGGAGCCCCATGGTGGCGAAATTTTAACTACCTTACCTTTTGTACAGGAGGTTGTGGGTTCGGTCTCGATCTTGATGCCTGTATAATTGGAGTTTGCATGTTCTCCTCGTGGTTGATGGATTTTTCTCCGAGACCTCTGGGTTTTCCCTCCATATTTATCAACATGCATTTAGAGGATCTGGATGCTATAAATATCTACGTGATACTCCACTTGATTAAACCATAATTTGTGGCCACGTTGCTTCTGAATAAGATCTATATAGCTCTGTGGGCCTTACCTTGTAAAAACAAAATTGTTTACAGTTGGGTGAGTGGGTGGTTGAGTGCGTAGGTGGGTGGGTGAGTTGGTGGGTGGGTTGTTGGGTGATTGAGTTAGTGAGTGCATGTGTAATACCGTTGAGGACTCTTGGACGCCGGGGTTGAGGCACACGTATTCATTTCGCAACAGTTGTCACAACCGCGGACATACAACACTGGAGGGGGTATCGGCCCCCCTCACCCGGCTAGCTGGGAATACACTGCTAGCTATCTCTGACCTACCTCCTAGTCCTCCACTAACGGGCTAGGGGAGGCTGTCTGGCCCGACACTGGTAAGTCGGGCTACGGTACCCGGAGTCCCAGAGCACTAGCTCTGGTTCTCGGGACCACGCCGCTGGCTCGGTCCTGCGCGGCCCTGACAAGGGCGGCGTCCCAGGGGAGTCCAGGGCTCTAGCTAGACGATCTTCGCTCTTCACTGGTTTAGTTTTAACATTCTGCCCCGAGCCCTCTGACACATCCCCCTTTATACTCAACCCCCGCTGAGGGGTGGGGCCCGGGCTGCCTGGTGCGGACGTCGTTGAGAGCACCCCCCGTGCACTCACGTAGCCCCGCCCACTGTGTTTGTTTCCCATAAGCTGCCATGCATAACGGCTCTCTCTCTAACACCCCTACACATGTGTAGGTGGGTGCGTGGATGAGTGGTTTAGTGCGTGGGTTAGAAATTGAGTGCGTGGCAGGGTTAGTGGGTTTGTGAGTCGGTTAGTTGGTGGCTTTAGTAGTTGAGTGGGTGAGTCAAAGAATTGAGCGCTACGGTGGCAAGATGCTATACAGAATGTTGTGGGTTCGATCCCGACCCTGACGCCTGTATATTTCACTCCACATTTAGAAACATGTAATAAGAGGAATTGGTTGCAATAAATGTTACAGTGACTTTGTTGAACTATCATTTGTGGTGAGGATGCTTCTGAAAACAATCTTTATAGCTCAGTGGGCCTTACCTGGTAAAAGAATATCTCACATTACCAGAAGAGGTAAGGACTACATATAGAGTGGGAGATTAACTGGGTGGGTCTGTGAGTGTGGGTCAGTCATTGAGGAAGTAGGTGAGTGAGTGTGTTAGAGATTGTGGGTGATAGGGTAAGCCATGGGTGACGTGAGTGGGTGTGTTGTTTGGGAGTGAATAGACGAGTGGTTGGGTGAGTGGCTGGGTGAGTGGGTGGGTGGGTAGGTGAGTGGGTTAGAGATTGATTGGGTGAGTTAGTGGGTGGCTGAGTGGGTGGGTGGGTGAATGGGTTTAGAGATTGAGTGGGTGGTGGGTGGTTGGGTGAATGAGTGGGTGTGTGGATTTGTGAATGGTTGAGGTGAGTGAGTGGGTGGGTCTGCACGTGAGTGGGTGTGGGAGTGGGTGAGAGGTGGGTTGGTGAGTTGGTGAGAGGATTAGTGAATTGGTGGGTTCGAGATTGCGTGGCTGGGTGAGTGAGTCGGTTAGAGATTGAGTGGGTGGCAGGGTAAGTGGGTGGGTTGCTTAATGGGTGTGTGAGTGGGTGGATGAATAGGTGAGTGGATAGGTGCATGGTTTAGTGGGTGGGTGAATAAGTGAGTGGGTGGGTGAGTGGATTGTTGCGTGAATGTGTGGGTGGTTGAGTTTTTGGGTAGATGGGTGTGTGAATATGGGAGGTGAGTTCGTGTGTTAGTGGGTGGGTGAGTCGGAGAGTGAGGCACCATGGTGCCGAGATGTTAACTACCTCGCCTAGTATACAGGAGGTTGTGGATTTTATCCCAGCCCTTCCGCTTGGATATTTGGAGTTTCTATGTTCTCCCCGTGGTCGCGTGGAATTTTCTCCAGGTTGTCCCTCCACATTTGAACATGCAGTTATATAATTTGGTTGCAATAACATTCTACGTGAAAAGCCACTTAATTGAACTGTCATTTGTGCTGAGGTGGCTTCCAACAAAGATCTATAGCTCAGGGCCTTACCCAGTAAAATGAAAAACAATTAAATATTCGTTTATTGTGTGGATGAGTGGGTGCGTGCGTGAGTGGGTGCGTGGGTGGATGAGTGAGTGGATGGGGTGATGCGTCGTAGGTGAGTCGCTGAGTGAGTGAGTGGCTGGGTGCATGAGTGTGAGTTAGAGATTGAGTGGGTGGCTTAGTGAGTGGGTCAGTGTATGAATGGCTCAGTAGTTGAGTGAGTGAGTGGGTGATTGAGTGAGTGGGTGAGTGTGTGGGTTAGTGGGTGGGAGAGTCAGACAGTGGGGCGCCACGGTGGCGAGATGTTAACTACCTCGCCTGGTATGCAGAACGTTGTGGGTTTGATCCCGACCCTGACACCTGTATATTTCCCTCCACATTTAAAATCAACAAGCATTTATAGGATTTGGCTGCAATACATGTCATAAGCCACTTCGTTGACCTATAATTTTTAACCAGGTAATTTCTGAAAAAGATGTTTAGCTCTGTCGGCCTTACCTGGTAAAATAACCACAATTTAGATTTAGTTTAGTGTGTTGGTGAGTGGGCGGGTGAGTGGGCGGGTGAGTGCGTGGGGAGTGGTTGAGTGTGAGTGGCTCGGTGGTTGAGTTAGTGGGTGGTCTAATAGGTGAGTGGATAGGTGCATGGTTTAGTGGGTGGGTGAATAAGTGAGTGGGTGGGTGAGTGTATTGTTGCGTGAATCTGTGGGTGGTTGATTTTTTGGATAGATGGGTGTGTGAATATGGGAGGAGAGTTCGTGTGTTAGTGGGTGGGTGAGTCGGAGAGTGAGGCACCATGGTGCCGAGATGTTAACTACCTCGCCTAGTATACAGGAGGTTGTGGATTTTATCCCAGCCCTTCCGCTTGGATATTTGGAGTTTCTATGTTCTCCCCGTGGTCGCGTGGAATTTTCTCCAGGTTGTCCCTCCACATTTGAACATGCAGTTATATAATTTGGTTGCAATAACATTCTACGTGAAAAGCCACTTAATTGAACTGTCATTTGTGCTGAGGTGGCTTCCAACAAAGATCTATAGCTCAGGGCCTTACCCAGTAAAATGAAAACCAATTAAATATTAGTTTATTGTGTGGATGAGTGGGTCGTGCGTTAGTGGGTGGGTGCGTGGGTGGATGAGTGAGTGGATGGGTTGATGCGTCGTAGGTGAGTCGCTGAGTGAGTGGCTGGGTGCATGAATGTGGGTTAGTGATTGAGTGGGTGGCTTAGTGAGTGGGTCAGTGTATGAATGGCTCAGTGGTTGAGTGAGTGAGTGGGTGATTTAGTGAGTGGGTGAGTGTGTGGGTTAGTGGGTGGGAGAGTCAGACAGTGGGGCACCACGGTGGCGAGATGTTAACTACTTCGCCTGGTATGCAGAAGGTTGTGGGTTTGATCCCGACCCTGACACCTGTATATTTCCCTCCACATTTAAAATCAACAAGCATTTATAGGATTTGGCTGCAATACATGTCATAAGCCACTTCGTTGACCTATAATTTTTAACCAGGTCATTTCTGAAAAAGATGTTTAGCTCTGTCGGCCTTACCTGGTAAAATAACCACAATTTAGATTTAGTTTAGTGTGTTGGTGAGTGGGCGGGTGAGTACGTGGGTGGGTGGGTGAGTGGGTGAGTGTGAGTGGCTCGGTGGTTGAGTTAGTGGGTGGTAGTGGTTGGTTGAGTTAGTGGGTGGTGGAATGTTTTGGTGGTTGAATTATTGGGTAGTTGAGTGATGTTTGGGTGGGTGAATAATTACGTGGTTAGTGGGTGAGTTGCTGAGGGAGTGGTTGGGCGAGTGGGTGGGTTAGAAATTGAGTGGGTGGCATGGTGAGTGGATGTGTATGTGACTGGGTGAGTAGGTGAGTGGCTGGGTGAGTATGTGAGTGGATGGATGAGTGAGGGGGTGAGTGGGTTTGTGGATGAGTGAGTGTGTGGGTAGGAGGTTACGTGAGTAGTGGGTGGGTTATAAATTGAGTGAGTGGGTTAGTGACTGGGTGAGTTGTAGTTGAGAGAGTCAGTTTAAAAGTGAGTTGGTGGGTTAGAGATTGACTGGCTCGGTGAGTGAGTGCTGGGTGGGTTAGTGAGTTGTTGGGTGGGTGAGTGTTAGTGGGTGGATGATCGACTGGGTGGGTGGTTGAGTGAGTAGATAGGTGGGTGGGTTGCAGTGACGTGTGGTGAGGTCAATGGCTGGGGAGGCACTGGCTTGTGTCAGAGCCAGATTCACACACTGAGGGGGATGTGGCCTCACGGAGGGGGGCGTGTTAGACGCATCCCCCTCAGTGAGGCAAATGTGATGGCTGCCTCCCCTGGTGCTTTTTCATTGCAGTTTCATGACGAGACCAGCGAGCCTAAATATCTTTATACACATACGTGAAATAAGTTACCTGGAGTATGGAAGGCGAGGACATGAAATGAAGGGGTCTACAAACATTACATTGGTGACATACTGAGATAGTAACAGGCACGCGCTTATTGCCCGCGCTCCATCCAGTTACTGAGGGGTTGCGTAATCAGGGGAGGCTGAGCTCGTCGCTGCCTCACCTCTCGTCTCTTCCTGTATTTGCAGCGGAGCTCCGCAAATTTGGCGATTTTGACTATAAAAATGATTGGAATCGTACAGAAATGACATTTATAACACAGATCAGTGAACGAGTGAGTTAGCGGTTGAGTGGGTGGCAGAGTGAGTGGGTGAGTGAGTGTGTGGGTGGCTTTCATAGTTTAGTGGTTGGGTGAGTCAGATAATGAGGCGCCACAGTGGCGAGATGCAAACTCCCTCGCGAAAGCCGACGTGTTAAACTGGTATATTGGAATTCGTAGGTTTGACCCCAACCCTGATGTCTGTATATATGGAGTTTGCATCTTCTCTCGTTGTCACATCGATTTTCCTCTGATTCCTTCGGGTTTGTTTAACACGTAGACTTTCGCGACCAATATCATCCATAATAGAGGTTTCTTTTTTGGGTTAGATCGCATAAATATATAAATGTGTCGTTAAAACCCACCACCACCCGACACAGCCAACTAGTAAGGGTTGTCAGAACATGCCAATTTGTAACTAGTACAGCTCACGGTGTGTTGGAGAGTCAAGCCACAACATTTACAATCTGAGTACAACGTTTCGCCAGTAATTACAACTACCTTCATCAGGCGACAGCCAGATTTGTGGAGACATTCACCTGTTTCGTTCCTTATGTAGATGCGTAGATGTGGTGCCTGTTTTTATCATTTGCCTGTTATCATTCGCCTGTTATCAAGTTAAAAGTAGAAATAGTTATTATTGTTGTAATCACGTTATAAGTATAAATAATTGTTATTTCGTTAAAAGTAGAATTAATTATTGTTATCAAGTTCTAAGTGGATATAATAATTACTGTTCTCATTCGCCTGTGGTTGTCATTTGCCTGCTGTTATTTTTCGCCTATTGTTATCAAGTTAGAAGTAGAAAGTTATTATTGTTGTTATCATTCGCCTGGTGTTGGTAGCGCACGTCTCTAATCCAGCACTGTGGATGGTAGCGAGGGCTGGTGAATCACCGCACAATGATGTTGGCAAATCACCTTCCCGTGGGCGTCGAGGTGCCATAACCTGACTCGCCAGGAGAAGGCAGTAGAGCAAGTGGACTAATCGCCATCTTCACCTGTACAGGGATAGAGTGTTTCACCCTCACACACATGGGTTTTCTCCGGGTACTCCGATTTCCCCCACTGGTATAAACACTCGTCATTAATTAGCGCATAATGCCTCCATAGAGGACCGCAGAGCTTGGACAATTGTTGGAGCTGGCTCACAACGTGGCTTCCTTCCAGCACGGCTGTGGTTCCTCATGCCTCTGAGTCGTTCTTGTGCGCGCTATAAAACTTAATTATTACTATTATTCGCCAGGCGGTGGTGTTGCAAGCCTGTAATCCAGCAGTGGAAGGCAGGAAGGGTGAGTGGATCACACAGTGAATGTTGTGAAACCCCCTTCCCGTGGGCATCGAGGTGCCTTCTCCTGGCTGGCCAGGAGAAGGCAGTACAGAAAGTGGGATAATCGCCATCTTTGCCTGTACGGTTTAAAGTGCTGCCCCTCGTATGCGTGGGTTTTCTCCACTTGACTGTGACTCAGTGTGGATCTCCTGGAGTAAGTCTATTTTATTATTATAAAGAATTAAAGGGGCTGTTTGATGACACGACTAGAGAGCTGGCTTGCACTGCAGGGAACTTAATATTCAACTTGGATTCCGCAACCCTCAATGGCCATTTTAAGTTAAATTTGTGCATGTAAGACTCGCACAAACAACCATACCCAGAAACCCATAGACTCCAACAGAGACTCATACATTACTACAGACACTCACTCACACAGCGACCCCATACTCACAGAGACCGATAGACATGCACAGAGACCCATAGCCTCACACAGAGATCCATACACTCAAAGGCCCAAAAACTCACAGAAATCCATAGATTCGCACAGATGTCAATAGAATTTGAATTTGAATATTTATTTATACTGGATGAATCTGATGAGCTATAACGATGTTTTCACAGACGTCCAATCGGGTGGGTCAGAAAATAACAACAAAAATACAATACAAAAACATCACAGGAAAGGTAAACAAATTGTTTCGAAATATACAAATTAAACTGAACTCTTTTTATCTTACCATAGACTCATACAAACATGTTGGACTCGCACAGAGACCTTAACCACTAAACCTCGAACAATTAAAACCCTCTAAACCCCTAACTATCTAAATCCATAACCATCTAAACCGCTAACCCTCTCAACCCATTTACCCTTACAACCCTAATCTTTAAACCCCTCGCCCTCTAAAAGCTTAAACTCTAAACCACCAAAACACTAACCATCTCAACCCCTAACCCTCTAAATTCCTATACCCCTAACCCTCAACCCCTTTACCCTTAAAACCCTAACCCACCAAAACCCTCACTCTCTAAACCCCTTATTCTTTTAACCCTAACCGTCTAAGCCATTAAAAACCAAAACTTCTAAACCCTCTGAATCCCTAACCCTCTAAACCTTGAAACCCTAACCTTCTAAAACCCTAAATCCTTAACATTCTAAATACTAACCAATCTAAACCACTACCCTCTAAAGAACTAACCCTCGAGACCCCTAACCCTCTGAACTCATAACCTCCTAAATCCTCAACCTCTAAAACCCTAACCCTCAAACCCCTAACGTTCTAAAACCCTAAATCTGTAACCTAATCCGAACACATTTAAACCCCAACCCTCTAAAGAACGAACCCTCTAGACACCTAACCCTTAAAACACCTATGCCCCTAAAATGCTAACCCTCTAAACACATAATCCACTACACCCGGAACCCTCTAAACCCATAAAGGTTTTTTGTTGTTAGATTATGTAAATATAAACGTGTCGTTAAACCAACCACCACCTGAAACAGCCAATTAGTAAAATTTGTCACATCAACAAAAAGTGCCATTTAGTGTTGGAGACTAACGAAAAAAAACTTTATTATGGACAATATTAGTTGTGAAAGTCTACGTGTTAAACCCTCAACTCTCAAACCACTAAACCCCTAACACTGTAAATCACTAACCCTTGAAACCCCGATACCTCTAAACCCCTAAACACATACCCTTATAACCTCAACTACTAACCATCTAAACCATTCAACATCCAACAATCGAAACACAAAAACCTCTAAATACGTAACTCTCTAAACCCCTAACCCTCTAAAACCCATAAACCTCTAAACACGTAACTCTCTAAACCCTCTAAACTCAAAACGTTCTAAACTCTATCCCTCTAAACACCAAATATTCTGAAGGACTTTCCCCTTAAGACCCCAACCGTCTAAACACCTCACCCTATAAAACCGCAACCCATAAACCCCCAACACTCTTAACTGCCTAAACCCTTAACCTTATAAACCCCAAACCGTCTAAACCCCTCAACCTGTAAAACCGTAACCCACTAAACCCCTCACCTTATAAACCCCTAATCCCCTAAACATCAAAACCTCTAAACCCATAACCTTCTAAAACTCTTCTGTGAACAGGTGTCTTTTATACAGGTAACAAGCCGAGATTAGGAGCACTCCCTTTAAGAGTGTGCTCCTAATCTCAGCTCGTTACCTGTATAAAAGACACCTGGGAGCCAGAAATCTTTCTGATTGAGAGGGGGTCAAATACTTATTTCCCTCATTAAAATGCAAATCAAGTTATAACATTTTTGACGTGCGTTTTTCTGGATTTTGTTGTTATTCTGTCTTTCACTGTTCAAATAAACCTACCATTAAAATTATAGACTGATCATTTCTTTGTCAGTGGGCAAACGTACAAAATCAGCAGGGGATCAAATACTTTTTTCCCTCACTGTAAACCCAAAACCCTATAAACTCCTAACCCTCTAAACCCCTTTACCCTCTAAACTCCTTTACCCTTAAACCCCTTTACCCTGAAAACCCTAACCCTCTAAAACCCTATACCCCAAATAGCCTAATCCTCTAAACACCTAACCCTCTAAACCCCAACCCTCTAAACCCCTAACTCTCGAATCCCCTCAACCCCTAAACCCTATAACCCTCGAAATCCCTAAACCTCTAAACCCCTTATCCCTGAAATAACCCAAAACCTCTAAACCCTTAACTTAATAAATCCCTAACCCTCTAAACCCCTAACCCTTTGTGTGGAATGTGGTGGGGGTGGGATCATGGGGTGGGTGGGTGCAGGGTGTGTGTGGTGGGTATGGTGATAGTGGTCGTGGTTCACAACGATCCGTGACCACCACCACCACCTCTACTGTGTGGTGGACCGGCCACCACACAGCAGCACGCGTCGGAGGAGTGAACGGATGGTTCCCCCTATGCGGGCCAGACTCCCTCGCTTCCTCTTCTCCTCCTGCATCACCATCACCTGATCCTCTTTCCTTGTCATCTCCTTCTCCACCATCTTCTCCACCAATGTCTCCTCCACCTGCACCACCATCTCCTCCTCCTGCTCCTTCGTCCATACCTCCTCTGTCTCCCCCCTCATCTCTTCTTCCTGCACCACCAGCTCCTCCACCAGGGTCTCCTCCTCCAGCACCACCAGCTCCTCCACCAGGGTCTCCTCCTCCTGCACAAACAGCTCCTCCACCAGGGTCTCCTCCTCCTGCACCAACAGCTCCTCCACCAGGGTCTCCTCCTCCTGCACCACCAGCTCCTCCACCAGGGTCTCCTCCTCCTGCACCACCAGCTCCTCCACCAGGGTCTCCTCCTCCTGCACCACCAGCTCCTCCACCAGGGTCTCCTCCTCCTGCACCACCAGCTCCTCCACCAGGGTCTCCTCCTCCTGCACCAAC
This sequence comes from Lampetra fluviatilis, assembly GCF_964198595.1. NCBI lineage: Eukaryota > Metazoa > Chordata > Hyperoartia > Petromyzontiformes > Petromyzontidae > Lampetra > Lampetra fluviatilis. The sequence continues at coordinate 17,188 of NW_027620986.1, forward strand.
AGCTCCTCCACCAGGGTCTCCTCCTCCTGCACCAACAGCTCCTCCACCAGGGTCTCCTCCTCCTGCACCACCAGCTCCTCCACCATGGTCTCCTCCTCCTGCACCAACAGCTCCTCCACCAGGGTCTCCTCCTCCTGCACCAACAGCTCCTCCACCAGGGTCTCCTCCTCCTGCACCAACAGCTCCTCCACCAGGGTCTCCTCCTCCTGCACCAACAGCTCCTCCACCAGGGTCTCCTCCTGCACCAACAGCTCCTCCACCATGGTCTCCTCCTGCACCAACAGCTCCTCCACCAGGGTCTCCTCCTGCACCAACAGCTCCTCCACCGGAGTCTCCTCCTCCTGCACCAACAGCTCCTCCACCAGGGTCTCCTCCTGCACCAACAGCTCCTCCACCAGGGTCTCCTCCTCCTGCACCACCAGCTCCTCCACCAGGGTCTCCTCCTGCACCAACAGCTCCTCCACCGGAGTCTCCTCCTCCTGCACCAACAGCTCCTCCACCAGGGTCTCCTCCTCCTGCACCAACAGCTCCTCCACCAGGGTCTCCTGCACCAACAGCTCCTCCACCAGGGTCTCCTCCTCCTGCACCACCAGCTCCTCCACCAGGGTCTCCTCCTCCTGCACCAACAGCTCCTCCACCAGGGTCTCCTCCTCCTGCACCACCAGCTCCTCCACCAGGGTCTCCTCCTCCTGCACCAACAGCTCCTCCACCAGGGTCTCCTCCTCCTGCACCAACAGCTCCTCCATCGGAGTCTCCTCTTCCTCCACAACAACCGTCAGCCATTTAGAGGCCTGGGTGAGCGCGGAGGATGGGGGCAGCGCCGGCTCCGCTCTGTTAAGAGATGCGCACGACACCGTTCCAACTTCCTGCTACAGCAGAGATCGCACTCTCCCCCCCCCCCACCATCGTGCGGAGATAGATTAACCAGGTTAATAACGATGCTGCAGTAACGCAGCATACCTTTGCCCATCGTGGGTCTGGTTACAAAATGGGCATTAGTCTTGCGATATCACACTGGATGAAAGGCTACATGGCAAAGATATGGCTGCTTCATTATTTGTCCTCACCCAGAAACCAATTATGAAAATACATCCGTATATAACCGAATGTACACGTGGGGTTTGAACTGTACATGTGTTCGTTTGCAGGCGGCAGGGCTGGAACTCACAGAGGGACCTGGGTTTGATGCCCAAACTTGGGCCACTTTCTCCGTGTGGAATGTGGAGTGTGTTCTACCCCCCCCCCCCCCCCGTTTTATCCTGCATTGGTTTCCAAAATCAGAATAAATTATTTAGACTGGATGAAGAGGAATCCGATAAGCTATGAAGCTCTTCTTTCACAGATATGCAGTCGAGGCACAGGGTCAGCAAGTTACAACAACAAACAAAAGAAAATGAGTGCAAAGTGTAAAAATGTAAGCAAGTCACAAAATAACTGAGCATATAAGCACAAAGTACGTAAAATCCTGCCAGTTTTTCAACACTAAATACAAATTTAGGGGTTGTTACGGGAAGAAAGGCGGACAAACACAAGGGTGTTTGGACCCACACACGGGTGTCTACATCCACGTCCGCATCGGTTAACCCTGGGGGGGCATGGGGGCGTTGTGATCCCCCATAGCCCCACCCCTCGGAGAGGATTCTTATAAAAGGCGGGGAGCCAGAGAGCTCGGGTCCAGTGTGTGAGATGCTTACCAGGGAAGACTGAAGACCGGCAGAATAGGCCCTGGAACACCCCTGGCTCGCTGTCCTTGTCAGGGCCGAGCAGGGCAAGCCAGTGGCGCGGCCCCAAGAGCTCCAGGACCGCTGCTCTTGTAAGAGCACGGCCTGGTTAGCTGGGTGCCGGGATCCGTGCTTGACCAGGGCCGGATCAGATAGCCTCCCCTAGCACTCATAGCGGAGGACTGGGAATAGGAGAAGTCAGGGGATAGTGCTAGGGGTGTTTCCCATTGAGTACAGGTGAAGGGGCCGTTACCCCTTCAAGTAATGTTACCGCCTTTTGGTTAAATAAAAGAGTGTGCCTCAACTACGTCGTCTGTCTCCCTGATAACTCACTACACTTGTATAAGTGTAGTGTATCGTGTAGTGTATCGTGTCGTGTATAGTGTAGTGTGTAGGTTAAACGTTGAGTTTTATAAGGGCACCACGAGGTGACCAGCCCCTCCCCACCCAGCCCCACCCCTCCCCACCCAGCCCCACCCCTCCCACCCCCCACCCAGCCCCACCCTCCCCACCCAGCCCCTCCCCTCCTCCCCCAGCCCCTCCCCACCCTCCCCTCCCTCAGCCCCTCCTCACCCTCCCATCTCCACCCAGCCCCACCCCTCCCACCCCCACCCTCCCCTCCCCATATGCACGACAGACAAATAATCCCTGGTGGGCAGTGTGGAATCTGTTGTTCCTACCGGTATAACAGTGGGAAATATCTGAACCGGTCCTGGGCCTCCCCTTGATCGACTCAACCTCAAATGAGTACCTGATACAGTGGGTACACATCACCACGAGGGAGACAAATGCGTGGTGTTGGCTACCCACTCCCCTGTGTACTGTGCCCGTCCTCTGTAGGTCCTCACTAACACCACTTGCCTCAAAAATCTGTTCAGGCTATGAGGGGGATCTTTGTCTTTGTACAGTGGCATTGGCTACGTATAAACTGATACTTTGAACGGAGTTTATAATACAGCATGGCCTATGTGTAACGCATCATATACCGTGAACACAGCACCATGAAAGTGTGTGCTGTATAATACAGAGTATGTGTAAAGGAGCATAGCCTGTGCACGTACTGCAGCGTTACTTTGAACTGAAACGTGGCATGGCCGTTATGTGTAGAACAGCATTTCTTGTGTATATGTAGTGGGTTTCCACAGAGACTGGAGACGTTGCTTAGAGGCAACACGGTTTATTTAAATCTTATAACAGAAGCCCCTTTTACTCCCACTACTTGGGGAGGTATGGCCTCTGGGCTAACGTGCCCTATCACTGGGGCTACGGGCTCTGAGTCCTCCGACTAAGGGTGGCCTAGGGGAGGCTATGCTGACCCGACCCAGCCAAGGCGCGGGTCTCGACCACTGGTCCGTGCTCGGCCCCGGCCCATAAAAGGACGTCGGGTCCCAGGGTCCCAGGGTCCCAGGGTCCCAGGGTCCCAGGGTCCCAGGGTCCCAGGGTCCCAGGGTCCCAGGGTCCCAGGGTCCCAGGGTCCCAGGGTCCCAGGGTCCCAGGGTCCCAGGGTCCCAGGGTCCCAGGGTCCCAGTCTAGCCGGTCTTCAGTCTTCGTCTTCAGAGCACTGCCTCGGGCCGTCCTGGGGTCCGTCTTTTATACCCACTTCGGGGACTCTCCACCCCCGGTACCGCCCCCTTTCTGGAACCTTCCAGGTGGCTCTGGAATAACCCCCCAACCCAGAGGCGTAGCTAGGATATTTTGCGCCCGGGGACGAACTATAAAATTGGCGCCCCCCCCCCCCGTTTAATCACATTTTCCTATTACATCGAATAAGGAATAACAATTTAAATTTTAATGAAACATTGTATTTAAAGAAGCAAATTTATAGAAATTATATTACATGGCTCACTACAGTCACTGTCGCAAACTGGTCAATTACGTAATCAACATCTGTTTTTTTCCAATGTTTCTCTTTCAACGCTAAGAAGAGCAAGATCGCTGAGACGATCTTGTCCCATTGAAGCATGCAAATACGACAAAATAAGTTTCAATTTGCTGAACGACCGCTCACAGCTTGCAATTGAAACTGCTATTGTTAATAACATTTGCAGTGAAATTCGCAAATTCAGAAATATGTCGTCTCCATAAAACACAATAAAACCAAGAAGATCCAAAGGAGTTTCTGGTAGAACTTCATTCCGGTTACTGAGCAGCATTTTGCAATCTTCAATTTCTGTGAAAAGTTCGTGGCCATTGATGTCGGTGTCATATACATTTTCAAAATCTTTGCAATTTCGACGAATTGCATCGACATCTGTGTTGGATAGAAGAGTTTTGACGTCCAGCAGAAATAAAAATTTTGTGTTCAGGTCTTTTAGTCGTAAAAACCGTGTTGACATCTCCTGTTGAAGTCGATAAAATACGCTCTTCATAACGCGCACAATTTCTTCTTCTGCTGAAAGTCCTGCATGTCTTGCCAGTTCTCCTGGCATCTTCCGACGTCGCCTAATTATTCTGTCCACATCGATCCCCCAGGCTGTGCATCTTGTTTTGGCGTTTTCTACAGCAACTTGGCTCAAATCATCACGAAGCTTGATAAATTCATGCTCCAAAGATTCAACATCAGTTGCTGCTTCCTTGAAATTCATAGTAGGATCCTGTAAGCGCTTCTGAACACGATCAATTTTTCCAAGAATGACATTCCAGAAATGTAATAAAACTATGAAGTTAAAATGTAATACGCATGCCTGTAACTGTTCTACATCACTTCTGGTTTCAGGCGTCATAGTTACGTCCTCCGATAATTTGTCTAGCAGCCCTACTAGTTCATCCAGTCCTTCAAGATAGCTTTAACAGCTTCTTATCGTGCACTCCTGCGTGTTTCAGGCTCCAGCTTCACTGTGATGGGCACAGCTTTTTTTAACTCTTCCCAACGAATTGTTGAACGAGAGAAAAACAAATATATACTTTCAACTGTTCCAAAAATGTGACAAGTGGATCCTGTTTAACTGAGTGTACTCCTGCTAAGTTTAAACTGTGGTTGTCACAGTTGACAAACAATGCTCTGTGATTTTTGTCACATATTCGTTGTTGAAGGCCGGATATATGCCCAGTCATCACAGCAGCATTGTCATAACATTGTGCCCAACAGTCGGCTAGAGGTATGTTGTCAGATTTCAGTCTCTCGACGATGACTCTTTCTAGGCTTGCTGCATCTTTTGCATGTATCTCGATATAACCTAAAAATGATTCTTTTATAGTTACTTTTTTAGTTTGAAAATCCACATCCACAAATCTTATGACCTGAGAAAGCTGTTCCCTATGTCCTAGATCAGGAGTTGAGTCAAGTAAGATACCGTAGTACTTGTTTTTCCTGATATCACTCAATTGGTTCTTTACAGTCGACGCAAGTATGTGGATAAATTAATTCTGGATTTCCGGTGACAAATAAGAAACTGATCCCGGATTTTCTCCTGCGTGCTGTACGTGTTTTGCTAACAATGGGTCATACTGCGCAACGAGTTTGATCAGCGCGAGAAAGTTTCCAACATTTTTTTATCATCCGCATTCAAATTTTCCTCATGGCCATGTAGTGCCAAATTTTGTGAAACCAGAAACTTAATACAGGTGAGTATTCTTTGCAATATATCTCGCCAACGTTGTTTTTCCAAATGAATCTGAGCTTGAACCACTGCGTCAATTCCAGTACCATCAATTATCCTTCGTTCGGCTTCCTTCCATGTAGTTAAAGCTGTGGTGCGGTGGCTAGGATTGTTTTCATGAGAATTTATTTTTTCTGGCTTCCTCCACTTGTTGAAACCGTTTGTTAACTCAAACGAAGCTCGTGAGTTTGAACTCGATTATGTAAATAATAGACAACAGAAACAGTAAACAGCTTTATTGATTGGTGAATATAATAGCCACGAACGAGTCACTTCCTCTCCGTTCGCTAGTCGGTGTTTAAACCATGATGATGTAATTGAACGTGCGTGGGCTGCTGCGGCTGCTGCAGCCGCCTGGAGCGTGGTGGTGTCACTAATAAGAACTAAAAATAGGCCGTTGTAGTTTCCGCCACCAAAAAACAGGCCAGTGACTAAGGCTGAAAGACTGCGCCTGTCTGTTGTTTGGGACGTTCTTCCATGTAAGTTCTTAATAGGCGCGCGTACCAAAATGTAATTACATGACATGTAGGCTGTGTGTGGGGGGATATATAAACTTTTAGGTTGAGGTGTAGATTTGTGCAGTAGTTTCAGGCTGCCGCGCCCGCCGCAATAAGTTCTAATGTAACGTTGTAAGCCTACTTTTGGCGCCCCTTTACCTTGGCTCCCGGGGACACGTGTACCCCCCTGCCCCCCCCCCTAGCTACGCCTCTGCCCCAACCCCTCACCTGGGGTCGGGGGGGGGGAACTCGGCCTCTCAACGGTCCCGGTTCTCTCTCTAACTCAGGGTGGCACCCCCTGTCGACTCGTGCCCGCAACTACAGGTAAGCATACAGTGTGGTGTGTGCTTTGCATTTCCGACGCTACATATACAGCAAGAAATACTCTACATAGAGAGAGCATTGCATGTGTGTGTGTGTACTGCATGACACACGGTGTACGGTGTGTAATGCACAGTGATGGGCTGCTGCACCTGTTGACGTTGATGTTGGGGCAGGCAGAGTCCTCGCTCCGGGTCCCGGTGGCGTTGCTCCGGGGGAACGTGCAGAAGAAGGCGTTGGCCAGGAGGCAGGCGGCCTGCTCCTGAGACATCGTCAGCATCAAGCCGGTGTCCCGGCGGAGCAGCGGCAGGGGCTGGGGACACGTGGGGTGCACAGGGCGCAGCGACGTCACACGCGGCAACGGGTGGCACGGGTTGCAGAGGAGCAACGGCGCAATGGTAACACCGATGCAGAGCACTGAGCCTGCAGCACTGGGATGCTGGGGTCTGGATCAAGGAGTTCTGAAATGCACGTAAACCAGATGATTGTTGTACACGTGAGGTTAATGGTGCAGCCCTGCAATTACTTGCTCATGCAACTGCTGGTGAAAGAACCTCCACTAGAGGGAGGTCTAGAGTGCCGATCCGGTGGGTATGTTTTGGCCAACTTTTCCACACTGACCATTCGTCTTGAAAGAGGTGGGAGTACTCGCCATTTAGCCCACTGCACGCGACCCACCGATGGACTGTGGGTGGACAAAACAGGGAATTGTAAGAACCCTGGTCAATGTTTTCAAGGCCAGGCTGGGAGATCGAACCGCGACATTTGAAGTCAATCGTGACAACCATCCCACAGTCATGGCAGCAGCCCTTTTGCAGAAATAAAATAAAATATTGGAGAGGGCTTCACACAAGAAACAAGAAGATTTAGTGGTTTGGACGTGGCTCTCCAATGAGTACAGATAGGGTACCACAAGTAGCGGTGCATACTCGGGCGCAAGGAAATAGAAGCAGAGACAAAGAATGAGATAGATCGATGCAATAAAGAATTGGCAGTGGTGCACCAAGCACGACCCCTTGCTGAGCGCTGAAGCAGCAGCCCCCCCCCATCCCCGGACCCCTCCCCCCACCCTCCACTTCTCACCCTGACGCCACACAAGCCGTGGGTAGGCGATGCCCTCTGGTGGACAAGGCGCGGTACAGGCGGCAGCACGAGACGCCAGCAGCGTTGCGCTGCCAGGGTTACTCTCCCGAACACCTCCGTACACTTACACACACCTACACACACCTCTATACACCTCTATACACTCACCTACACATTTACAAAGACAAAGATCCCCCGTATAGCCTTAACAGACTGTAGGGGCAAGTGCTGTTAGCGAGCACCTATGAAGGCCGGAACGGTACACGAGGGGGTGGGTGGCCAGCACCACGCCCGACCGCCTTTGTCTCCCCAGTGGCGATGTTTACACACCGCACCAGGTACTCATTTAAGGCTGAGTCGACCTTGGGGAGGCCCAGGACCGGTTCAGATAATCGTCACTGGTGTTAGCCGTGAGCGGGAATCGAACCCGGGTCGCCAGGTTCATAGCGCAGCGCGCTAACCGCTACACTACCGCTCCCCACACACCTACACACACACACCTCTACACACTTACACACCTACACACACACACCTATACAACAACAACCGCCATTCGCCACTAAGTGGCGGTGACGTCACCACGACGCTTGTGCCAGGCCAAGTGCACCTTGAGGCCACGTGAAGTGTCGAACGCCCGCTGGCAGGAGGTCACGGGGCAGACCCAGGTGCCACGGGTCGACTGACCGAGATGACCGAGATGACTGGCTGATGCACCACCTGTGGCCCCCTACCGTACCAACTTGCTGTGCTTTAGCCACCCGGCGCTCCGCTCGTTGTTGTGAGCGTCGCTCCTCCGCCCTCCGTTGTTGTTGGAGGGCGACTGCCTCCAACTGCTCAGTAGCGTCCTTCACGAGCCTCCTCCACTGAGGCCGATCTTGACACTGCTGGTACCAGTCATCAGCAAGTCCACTCAGCTCCACGTCCTCCTGTACCACATCACTCAATCTCTTCTCTAGCCCACGCCGCGCCCGTTTAGCCCCCTCGATTTTAGGCATGCGGTAGCTGGGCATGCGTGCTACATGACCCAGCCAACGCAGCCTTGCCTGCCGGAGGAGCTCACCGATGGGACTTTGCCCAGATCTTTCAAGGATTTGTGAGCTCCTCACACAATCCAGCCTGGTTAAACCCAGGATGGATTGTAGGCAGGCCAGCCTAAATGTTTCCAACCGGCGAAGATGCTCCATTAGGGGGGTCCACGTTTCGCAAGCGTAGAGAAGGGAGGGAATGACCGTGGCCGAGAAGACCTGAAGCTTCGTGCGGAGGTAGCTTCCACACAGCGTTACGCAACCGATGAAAATATAATGCCGCTCGACTCATTCGGAGTGAGACCTCTGCTGATAAACTGGAGCCGGTCATAAGCACACTGCCCAGGTATGGGAAACTCTCCACTCTCTCCACAACTGCCCCATCACCGATTGGGAGTTGTGGGGGTGGAGTGTCTGATGGTACAAAATACCCAGGCAGGTGCTTAGTTTTGGTGGGGCTGATCGTAAGGCCCCACCTCTTAGTGGCACGCTCCAGTTTCAGCAGCAGCGTCTCCAACTCCTCTTCTGAATGAGCAGCTATTACCAAATCATCGGCATACATAACGTGGTCGATCAGCCTCCCATTATATCTGTACCAAATGGAAATTCCCCCGGTACAGCTATTGAAGGCTTCACGAACTATGCAGTCGAAATAGATGTTAAATAATGTGGGAGCCTGAGGACATCCCTGTCACACCCCAAGGTGTACAGGGGAAGGCTCTGATTCCCGGCCACGTAGTTTTACCCGGGCCCGCTCACCATCATGAAGGTCCTTAATGATCGTGAGCAGAGGGTCAGGGACTCCGAAAGCACGAAGAACAATCCAGAGCCCAGGCCTACTGATGGTATCATAGGCCTTGACCAGGTCAATAAAGCAGAGATGAAGGTCTTGTTGGAATTCCCTATACCTCTGCTGTAGCAGACGGACAGAAAATATGGCATCTGTACAGGACCGCCCTTTCCTGAAACCGCATTGGGGTTCTGCAAGCCTCTCCTCAGCATGCCTAGCAAGGCGATGTTGAATAATCCTTGCCAGGACCTTTCCCGGCACACTTAGGAGTGAGATGCCTCTGTAGTTGTTACAGTCTGTGCGGTCCCCCTTCTTAAAGAGGGGGACCACCAGGGCATCCTTCCAATCCTGCGGTACCCGTCCAGCGGTCCAGACTGTTGTTATGATGTCATATAGGGCAGTCTGTGCACAAGCGCCACCCTCCCTCAGCATTTCGCTTGGGAGATCATCTCTGCCCGGTGCCTTTCCTGGTCTCAGACTCCAGATCGCCTTCAGTACTTCCTCAACATATGGCACCTCAGCCAGCCACTCACAGGGGGTGACCTCCTCCAATATTTGAGGCACCGCAGCCTCAGCAGGGTTATCCCCACTTTGTGCCATGATGTTTTCCTGGCTGAGAGATTTTCCCTCCCCCAGGACCTCACACACACCTATATACACTTACACACACACCTCTATACACTTACACACACATACACACACACCTCTACACACCTACATACACACCTCTATACACTTACACACACATACACACACACCTATATACACTTATACACACCTCTACACACCTACACACACCTACACACACACCTCTATACAATTACACACACCTACACACACACCTCTACACACTTACACACACCTACACACAAGTACCTCTATACACCTACACACACCTACACACACACCTCTATACACGTACACACACCTACACACACACCTCTATACACTTACACACACCTACACACACACACCTCTATATACTTACACACACACCTCTATACACTTACACACACCTCTACACCTAAACACCCACACACACACCTCTATACCCTTACTCACACCTACACACACACCTCTATACACGTACACACACCTACACACACACCTCTATACACTTACACACACACCTCTATACACCTAAACACCTATACACACATCTCTATACACGTACACACACCTACACACACACCTCTATACACTTACACACACACCTCTATACACCTAAACACCTACACACACCTCTATACCCTTACTCACACCTACACGCAGGAGGAGGTGGTAGTGCGGGAACGAAAGAGCCTGGCTCGTGCGGCGAACGCGGTCTGTGCGCTCCTCCGTAGCATGATGCTGTTTTGTTGCGACCGGTCGACCGCACAGTTGGGGTGATGGAGGTGGTGCGGTGCTTACCATGACCGCTATCACCACATGCACCACACCATCTACCCACCCACCCCGTGATACACACCACACACACCACACACACCACACACACCACTCACACCATACACACCACACACACCACACACACCACAAACACCACACACACCACTCACACCACACACACCACACACACCACACACACCACACACACCACTCACACCACACACACCACACACACCACACACACCACTCACACTACACACACCACTCACACCATATACACCACACACACCACACACACCACACACACCACACACACCACTCACACCACACACACCACACACACCACTCACACCGCACACACCACACACACCAGACACACCGCACACACCGCACACACCACTCACACACACACACCACTCACACCACTCACACTACACACACCACACACACCACTCACACCACACACACCACACACACACCACACACCACTCACACCACACACACCACACACACCACACGGTTCCCCGGAAAGACGGTGCCACTGGGACCGTCGCCGGGGAAGGAAACTGAGCAGCAGATGCCAGGACTGGACTGGACAATGACTGCTGCCAACAGACTAACTCTGTTCAGAGATAGGATCAATCCAATGTATTATGTAATACTTATCATTGTTGTTTTTATTATTAACGTCATGACATTAACTTATTAGGAAACAATGTAACTTTGCATTGCTTGTGAGTGCTGCCAGGGTTTGTTAAATGTGCCTTGGCTCGTGTGCAGTGTCCCGGCTGTGTGTGCGGCGGTACAATGACAACTATGTCATGAGAGAAGTTTCAGGCAATGGCCCTTCTTCAGAACGTGTACAGGTAGTGGTGGGAAAAGATAATCAGGCGATTCGTCCGACACATCCGCCCCCTGACTGCCCCACTGCCCCTCTGCCAAGCTGCTCCGCTGTCCTGCTGCCCCAATGCCCTCTGCCCCACTGCCCCTCTGCCCCACTGCCTCAATGCCCCTATGCTCCGCTGCTCCACTGCGCTGGTGCTACTCTGCCCTAATGCCCCGCTGTTCCATTGCCCCACTTTCCCACTGCCATCACATCCATCACGAAGCAGCGAGACGTCCACACCACCTCATTAAATATTACCCTGATGTACACGCAGAGAGAGAGAGACCCTCGTTAAACATTAAATACTGGAGGGGGCTGCTGTGATGCAATGGCTCGTAAAATTCACTGGCAATAGAGAGATTGCTGGTTCCACTTTCTGGCACAGCAGTTGAAACAAATGGTCGAGTACTAATAGGGGTTTTCCCATTTTTTCTGGCAACAAAACTGACACCTTTGGCAAGGCATCATGTTTACATTAACCACAATACTTGCAGTCAAATGTTGCCAGAAAAAAGGGGAAAATCCCTATTAGTATATTTTGGTACTGGCAAAGGAGGTCCCAAAATGGTCGAGTATCTTAAGTTCCCCTGCCTCTGTCCGCCAAACAGTACAACTGGGTACACCAAAATCGAGTGGCAAGTTGGGTGGGTAGGTGCTGGATGAATGAGTGCATCGCTGTGTGGGTAATTGGATGAGTTGGTACCTGGGTAAGTGGATGGTAGGTGGTTGAATGGGTGGATGGGTAATTGAATGAGTGGGTCGGTGTGTGAATGAGTGGGTGGCTGGGGGTGTGGTAGGTGGATGGATGAGTGGGTAATTCAGTGTGTAGATTGGTGGATGTGTGAATGTGTTAATGAGTAAGTTGGTGGTTGGTGAATGATTAGGTGGGTGGATGAGTGCGTGGGCGGGTCAGTGAGTTAGTTTAAATGAATGAGTGGTTGAATGGGTAATTAAATGAATGGGGAGGTGGATACATGATTTGGTGCTTGGGTGGGTCAGTGAGGAATTGAGCGAGCGGGGAATGAGAACGTGGGTGAGTGGATTTTTGAATGAGTGATTGGGTGAGTTCGTGAGTCTGTGTGTGAGGGGATAATTGAGTGGTTGGATGAGTGAATGGGTAAATTAGTGGATATTTGAGTGAGTGGTTGGATGGGTGAGTGGGTAAATGAGTGGGTGAATGAGTGGTGGGTGAATGGGGAGGTGATTGGGTGGGTGGGTGAGTGGATGGGTGAGTGGGTGGGTGGGTGAGTGGATGGGTGAGTTAGTAAGTGGGCGAGTGGGTGGGTGAGTGGGTGGATACGCGGGTGGGTGAGTTAGTAGGTGGGTAAGTTAGTAGGTGGGTGAATGGATGGGTGAGTGGATGGGTGAGTGGGTGGGTGAGCGAGTGAATGAGTCGGTGAATCATTGAATTAGTGGGTGAGTAGGTGACCGAGTGAGTACTTGAGTGGGTGAGTGGGTGGGTGAGTAGTTGAGTGGTAATTGAATTAGTGGGTGAATACGTACGTGGGTAATTTGGGTATTTGAATGATTGAGTGATTGGGTGAGTGGGTGGGTGAAGAGGTGCGTGAGTGGGTGAGTGGGTGAGTGAGAGTGGGTGGGTGGGTGGGTGAGTGGGTGGGTGGGTGAGTGGGTGGGTAAATTAGTGGATGAATGAGTGGGTGGGTGAGTGGGTGGGAGAGTGAGTGGGAAAGTGAGTGGGAGAGTGAGTGGGAGAGTGAGTGGGAGAGTGAGTGAGTGAGTGGGTGAGTGAGTGGGTGAGTGGGTGGGTGAGTGGGTGGGTGTGTGGTAGGTGGATGAATGAGTGGGTAATTCAGTGTGTAGATTGGTGGATGTGTGAATGTGTTAATGAGTAAGTGGGTGGTTAAGTTGGTAAATGATTAGGTGGGTGGATGAGTGAGTGGGCGGGTCAGTGAGTTAGTTTGAATGAATGAGTGGTTGAATGAGTAATTCAATGAATAGGGAGGTGGATACATGATTTCGTGCTTGGGTGGGTCAGTGGGTAATTGAGCGAGTTGGGAATGAGAACGTGGGTGAGTGGAATTTTTAATGAGTGATTGGGTGAATGGGTGAGTTCTGGAGTCTGTGTGTGAGTGTATAATTGAGTGGTTGGATGGGTGAATGGGTAAATTAGTGGATATTTGAGTGAGTGGTTGGATGGGTGAGTGGGTTAATGAGTGGTGGGTGAGTGGGGAGGTGATTGGGTGGGTGAGTGGGTTCGTGGGTGGGTGGGTGAGCGGATGGGTGGGTTAGTAAATGGGCGAGTGGGTGCGTGGGTGGGTCAGCGGGTGGGTGAGTTAATAGGTGGGTGGGTAAGATAGTAGGTGGGTGAGTGGGTGGGTGAGTGGGTGGGTGAGTGGGTGGGTGAGTGGGTGGGTGAGCGGGTGGGTGAGTGGGTGGGTGAGCGAGTGAAAGAGTCGGTGAATCATTGAATGAGTGGGTGAGTAGGTGACTGAGTGAGTACTTGAGTGGGTGGGTGAGTCGTTGAGTGAGTGGTTGAGTGGGTAATTTAGTGAGTGGGTGAATATGTCCGTGGGTAATTGCGTATTTGAATGATTGAGTGATTGGGTGGGTGGGTCTGAGGACCAAACACGGTTGTGACCACTCCGTCCCCTTCGAGCGCCTTGCTGGCCTTCATCGGGACTCACTACCAACACGAGCTGCCCTAGATATGTAAATGAGAATCAAAATCTGAATATGTAATCATACTGGAGGAATCTGATGAGCTATAAAGATTTTTTTCAGAGATGTCCAGTAGGGGCGGGTTTGAACGTTACAGCAACAAACAATCCAAAAAATACGATCGGAGTGCAAGGTATAGGAAAAGTAAACAAATCAGTAAAAAACGTTACTAAGCAATTTTTGTTATCTTATCAGGCAACATCCAATGAGGTATTAGCTTATATTTCAGAAGCCACTTGACCACAAATGATAACTCATGTCTGGGGGCAGCTATTGAAGGCAGCCTGAGATGAACATGATGTATGCTGAACTTCTTTCGCTCCGTACATAGCCAACCGTGCTAATCCGAAGTGCCGGGGAAGGACAACAACAGTATTAGGTTAGGGACAGGGCTATAGGCTCAGGGCTATAGGATGTAGGGGCACTGCAGGTTCTCCACAAGGCACGTGATGCCCTCTAGTGGACGAACGCACAACTACAGCTGCTGCTGCAACGCAAGGAACAAGACAACCGGCTGTACAGCCTCCACATCGCCACTTCTCCACGCACACAACGCGAGTGGTGCTTCTCAGCCGCACAACCTTCTCAGAGTGCATCTCATGATGTCTCAACTGCGTTATGGAGATCGCGTGACGTGAGGGTTGTTCTGCCTTTGTCGTGAGGGTTGTGAGTTGACGCCGAGGAGGGGGGAGGAGGCGCCTCGGCTCCCCATGTGGAGTGACGTCACCCACTAATTATTATGAATGGAGGGGGGGGTCCATGTGGAGGACGTCACCTGCTCATGAATATTAATGAGGGGGGCTGGTGGATGTGGAGTGACGTCACGAGCGTTAAGGACAGACATTCCTGGGTGATGAGAGTAGATCTATGGGCCTGCTTCAGCACAGGACCGTGCAGCGCAGTGGCAGGAGCCTGGCGCTGCTGCTGCTGCTGCTGCGGTGAACGGCGGAGACGCGGCGCCCTCTCGTGGGCGAGTCTCTGGGGCTGCAGATTATTGGGTGAAGCTGCGTTGGCAGCGACGCACGAACGCAATTCAAGACGATCAACTCAACACATTGGCCAATAACCCTGTGGTCTGAAAGAACCTCGACAGGCGTGAAAGTCGGGCCATGGGACTTGTGTCCAGCCCAGCGGCTCTCCTCGTCACCAGCGGGGGGACGACCTCGCGAGGAGCCGCCTCGTCCCGCGACCTCTGCTGCTGCCGCTGGTGGTGGTGGTGGAGGTGGTGGTGGAGGTGGTGGTGGTGGTGGTGGAGGTGGTGGTGGTGGAGATGGTGGTGGAGGTGGTGGTGGTGGTGGTGGAGGTGGTGGTGGTGGTGGAGGTGGTGGTGGTGGTGGTGGAGGTGGTGGAGGTGGTGGTGGTGGTGGAGGTGGTGGTGGTGGAGGTGGTGGAG
Source organism: Lampetra fluviatilis (assembly GCF_964198595.1). Classification (NCBI taxonomy): domain Eukaryota; kingdom Metazoa; phylum Chordata; class Hyperoartia; order Petromyzontiformes; family Petromyzontidae; genus Lampetra; species Lampetra fluviatilis. The sequence goes on from NW_027620986.1 coordinate 32,568, forward strand.
GTGGTGGTGGTGGTGGAGGTGGTGGTGGTGGAGGTGGTGGAGGTGGTGGTGGAGGTGGTGGTGGAGGTGGTGGTGGAGGTGGTGGTGGAGGTGGAGGAGGTGGTGGTGGTGGAGGTGGTGGTGGTGGAGGTGGTGGAGGTGGTGGTGGTGGAGGTGGTGGAGGTGGTGGAGGTGGTGGTGGTGGTGGAGGTGGTGGTGGTGGTGGAGGTGGTGGTGGTGGAGGTGGTGGTGGTGGAGGTGGTGGTGGTGGTGGTGGTGGTGAAGGTGGTGGTGGTGATGGTGGAGGTGGTGGTGGTGGTGGTGGAGGTGGTGGTGGAGGTGGTGGAGGTGGTGGTGGTGGTGGTGGAGGTGGTGTTGGAGGTGGTGGTGGTGGTGGTGGAGGTGGTGTTGGAGGTGGTGGAGGTGGTGGTGGAGGTGGTGGAGGTGGTGGTGGTGATGGTGGTGGTGGAGGTGGTGGTGGTGGTGGAGGTGGGAATGGGACGCGAACCCTGGAGGAGGTCTCCTCCTTCTCGTGAGCTAAACGACCTCACCCGCTAAACTTTAACCGAGTGTCCATGTCGTGAGGTATCCGAACTCTGCTCACTGCAAGGGAGTAAAAATCGACGGACGCTCTGCACGCGTGACGTCATTTGTCCGCCCTCGCTGCTTCCTATTGGAAACCGCATTGCTTACGATCTACGAGTTTATAAAGGTCTTTAACCTAGTTGTAAGTGATCATACGGATTCAACATTTGTCGTAGTTATTCTATACGAGCAGATTCGTACACAAGTATTCACCAATCTATAGTCAAATGTAGAGTATAATTTCACACATTTATAAATCACCTCACTACACCCCCGCTAATAACCGAACGAGGAAGAAGGTCGCGCAGACAAACGAGTCGCCTTGTAACGAGTGCGTGGTCTCGGTGCGTGCGTGGTGAAGTCGGCGCGGGAGGTCGGGGGGCGAAGGGACGCGCGCCGCGTGTCGTCTGCGGAGTCCCTCTCGCGTCTGTGGCCACAGCGAGACCCCCGCGACTCGACGGCGGCGCCAAGTGGAGACCTCGGGTCGGCCCTGTGACGTCACCGCCTTGCCACGCGGTGGCGCCACAGCGCGGCGGCAGCAGTGGCACCTCGCGGGTTTGTTGGTCGTAGCACCGAAATAAACTTACTAGCGTAGCAGCTACACGCTGCGTGGGCTCTGTGCGTGGGTGTAGATGCGCTTGTGAAACGTGGACCCCCCTAATGGAATAGCTGCGCCGGTTAGAAACGTCTAGGCTGTCCTGCCTACGATCCATCCTGGGGTTAACCAGGCTGGATCGTGTGAGGAGCTCGCAGTTCCTTGAAAGATCTGGACAAAGTCCCTGCAGGCAAGGCTGCGTTGGCTGGGTCATGTAGCCCGCATGCCCAGCCACCGCATGGCCAAGCAGCTTCTGTTTGGCCGGATAGACGGGCCTAAACGGGCACGACATGTTCTTTGGGTCTTTGGGTAAAGTCACGTAGACAGGTTCAAAGAAAGAAGCAGTCACGAAAGCGTTAAGTCAAGATTTGGGCACGACATGGGCTGGAGTAGAGATTAACTGATGCGGTACGGGAGCATGTGGAGCTGAGTGGTCTTGCCTCTCTCTATTTTACCCACTACATTAGTATGTTGAAGGGTGTGTTTAAGTGTATAGAGGTGTGTGTGTAGGTGTGTGTAAGTGTATAGAAGTGTGTGTGTAGGTGTGAGTGTATAGAGGTGTGTGTAGGTGTGTGTGAGTGTGTGTGAGTGTATAGAAGTGTGTGTGTAGGTGTGTGAGTGTATAGAGGTGTGTGTGTATGTGTGAGTGTATAGAGGTGTGTGTGTAGGTGTGTGTAAGTGTATAGAAGTGTGTGTGTAGGTGTGAGTGTATAGAGGTGTGTGTAGGTGTGTGTGAGTGTGTGAGTGTATAGAGGTGTGTAGGTGTGTGTGAGTGTATAGAAGTGTGTGTGTAGGTGTGTGTGTAGATGTATAGAGGTGTGTGTGAGTGTGTGTGAGTGTATAGAGGTGTGTGTGTATGTGTGAGTGAATAGAGGTGTGTGTAGGTGTGTGTAAGTGTATAGAGGTGTGTGTGTAGGTGTGTGTAAGTGTAAAGAGGTGTGTGTGTGAGTGTATAGAGGTGTGTGTGTGTAGGTGTGTGTGAGTGTGTGTGAGTGTATAAAGGTGTGTAGGTGTGTGTGAGTGTATAGAAGTGTGTGTGCAGGTGTGTGTGTAAGTGTATAGAGGTGTGTGTGTAGGTGTGTGAGTGTATAGAGGTGTGTGTGTAGGTGTGAGTGTATAGAGGTGTGTGTGTAGGTGTGTGTAAGTGTATAGAGGTGTGTGTGTAGGTGTGTGTAAGTGTAAAGAGGTGTGTGTGTGTATAGAGGTGTGTGTAAGTGTCTAGAGGTGTGTGTAGGTGTGTGTAAGTGTCTAGAGGTGTGTGTAGGTGTGTGTAAGTGTATGGAGGTGTGTGTGTAGGTGTGTGTAAGTGTAAAGAGGTGTGTGTGTAGGTGTGTGTGAGTGTATAGAGGTGTGTGTGTAGGTGTGTAGAGGTGTGTGTGTATGTGTGTGTAAGTGTATAGAGGTGTGTGTGTAGGTGTGTAGAGGTGTGTGGTTATGTGTGTGTAAGTGTATAGAAGTGTGTGTAGGTGTGTGTAAGTGTATAGAGGTGTGTGTGTATGTGTGTGTAAGTGTATAGAGGTGTGTGTAGGTGTGTGTAAGTGTACGGAGGTGTTCGGGAGAGTAACCCTGGCAGCGCAACGCTGCTGGCGTCTCGTGCTGCCGCCTGTACCTCGCCTTGTCCGCCAGAGGGCATCGCCTACCCACGGCTTGTGTGGCGTCAGGGTGAGAAGCTGAGGGTGGGGGAGGGGTCCGGGGATGGGGGGGGGGGCTGCTGCTTCAGCGCTCAGCTGAAGCAGCAGCCGCTGAAAGTCACCGTAAACGTGAACACAATCAGTTAAGATCAGAAATGGTTTATTACGTCCTTCCAATGATTGCTAAGCCCGAATCCATCTTCTCGGTTGAAATTGTCGTTCATGAGGCGATCCACATATACAAACACAGAGACAGTATATAATTTAATGTTGGGTTTGTCTATGGCAGTATATAGTACGGTGTAGACTCGTGTGATGTAAGAGAATAAAGTTTAGATGGAAGAATATTATATCATTTTTACGACGTAGAATTGTAATGCATTACTTACTGTTAGTAACTCAGCTTATTGTAGAGTATAGTAAGTATACTGATGATACTATGTGGTTTATACTTTAGTTGTTTACGCGTTGTTTTTAGTTGTTGCAGCTACATACTGTTAACACTCCTTCCCTTTATTAATGGTACCCCTATCCTCTCCCTTTGATGCTGAATTAGTACTATTCACATACCTGCATTTCCCATATCCTCTCCCTTTGATACTGCTAATCCTGCATAATGCACAGGCATATGTAGTACTAATCACATTCCTGCATTTCCCATGGAAATGCTAAATTCCTCTTGATGTGCAAATTCCTTTGTCAAGGCGCCCAGCTTATATATATATGCTCCAAGCTCGTGTGGTGTTTCATTCAGACGCTGTCGCCTCGACAGACCTGGTTTTCACCGGAGGACGGCTGCTTGCGTTGTGGCCGAAACGTCGTGAGAATAATTTTATTATGTTTTATTTTTATTATTTTATTACTTCCCTTCTACGTGACTTTACCGAAAGAACTAAGAAGATGAATCCCTGCAGTCACGAAAGCTTTAAATCGAGATGTAGAGGTGTTACGTACCGGGGTGTAGCAAGCCATTACGTTGCGGTGTCTACATCACGGTCCGTTCGTGGGGTGTCTACATCAACGTCCGCATACAGCCCCGCCCCTCGGGGGGCAGTTGGCTATATAAGGCGGTGCGTGAGAGAACTCGAGGCAGTCGTTGGAGCAGAAGAACCAGTGACGACTGAAGACCAGCTAGCTAGCCCTGGGACTACCCTGACTCGCTGCACTTATAAGAGCCGAGCAGGGCAAGCCAGGGGCGACCTCAGAGCAGCGAGGTCTGTGTCCTTGTGAGGGCCAGGCTCGTGTGGCTGAGGGTCGGACCTGAGCCGAAACTGGGCCAGGTCAGTGAGCGTGTGCGTGCATGTGTGGATGAGTGGGTGCGTGCGTGAGTGGGTGCGTGGGTGGATGAGTGAGTGGATGGGTTGATGCGTCATAGGTGAGTCGCTGAGTGAGTGAGTGGCTGGGTGCATGAGTGTGGGTTAGTGATTGAGTGGGTGGCTTAGTGAGTGGTTCAGTGTATGAATGGCTCAGTAGTTGAGTGGGTGAGTGTGAGTGGCTCGGTGGTTGAGTTCGTGGGTGGTTGAATGTTTTGGTGGTTGAATTATTGGGTGGTTGAGTGATGGGTGGGTGGGTGAATAATTACGTGGTTAGTGGGTGAGTTGCTGAGGGAGTGGCCGGGTGGTTGGGCGAGAGGGTGGGTTAGAAATTGAGTGGGTAGCATGGTGAGTGGATGTGGATGTGACTGGGTGAGTAGGTGAGTGGCTGGGTGAGTATGTGAGTGGATGGATGAGTGAGGGGTGAGTGGGTTTGTGGATGAGTGAGTGTGTGGGTAGGAATGAAACACCACCACGCTTGGAGCGTATATTTAAGCTGGGTTGGAAGGGGGGAAGGGCGCCTTGACAAAATAATTTGCATATCAAGAGGAATTTAGCATATTTATGGGAAATGCAGGTATGTGATTAGTACTACTTGTGAAATGCGTAGGAGGTGGGCGGGGGGTTTAAAGTCATATTATGCCCGTGCATTATGCAGGATTAGCAGCATCAAAGGGAGGGGATAGGGGTAGCATTAATAAAGGGAAGGAATGTTAATAGTATGTAGCTGCAGTAACTAAACCACCACGTAAACAACTAAAGTATAAACTACATAGACATCTCTAACGGCCAAACTGCCAATGGCGCGAGACGCGGGGGCGGTACGAGGTAACCACGCCCCCCCCGTGATGTCACAGCCATGAGCTCCTCCCCCCATGCCCCCCTCTGCCTCCCCTCGCGACCACCTTCCATGTCCCCTCCCCCCTCGCGAACCCCCCATGCCCCTCCCCCCTCACCCCCCATGCCCCTCCCCCTCACCCCCCATGCCCCTCCCCCCTCACCCCCGCTGCTACTTCCGCCGAGTGGAGGCGGCGCGCGCTGTGGATTGTGGGTGGCGAGCGGCTGGTTTGGATTCCCGCTCACGGCCACCGTCAGTGGCGAGCGAAAGCTTCTGAAGCGGCGGCTCGCTGGGCCTCCTCTACGTCGACTCAGCCTGAAGGTGAGAACCTCGCGCGGTGTGTCCACATCAGCAGTGGCGGCGGCGGTGGAGACAGAGGAGGCGCCTGGCCCACAGCCGTCACGTTCTGCGGAGTTCACGGCGCAGCTTCAAGCAGAGCTCGGCCCTGCTGCTGCTGCTGAGAGGCACTCCCAGACGGCCGCGTGGCTGGTGGGAATTATAGTTGTGGTTACATTATAGTTGTGGTTACGTTATAGTTGTGGTTACATTATAGTTGTGGTTACATTATAGTTGTGGTTACCAGAGGTGGGACAAAGTCATTGTTATGCAAGTCCAAGTCGAGTCGCAAGTCATCAAATTCATGACTCGAGTCTGACTCGAGTCCAAGTCACATGACTCGAGTCCACACCTCTGGTGGTTACATTATAGTTGTGGTTACATTATAGTTGTGATTAAGTTATAGTTGTGGTTACATTATAGTTGTGATTAAGTTATAGTTGTGGTTACATTATAGTTGTGATTAAGTTATAGTTGTGGTTACATTATAGTTGTGATTAAGTTATTGTTGTGGTTACATTATAGTTGTGGTTACATTATAGTTGTGGTTACATTATAGTTGTAGTTACATTATAGTTGTAGTTACATTATAGTTGTGGTTACATTATAGTTGTGGTTACAGTTGTTGGTCGTGGTTATTGTTGTGATTATAGTTGTGTGGTTGTTACTGTGGTGGTTGTGCAGGTGGTGGCACACGAGTTCACCCATAGCACCAGGGTCTAGCCCTCCTCTTGTACCAAGCCAGGCAGAGCAGTCGGCCCATGGCACCTGGGTCTGGCCCGTGACCTCCTCCTGCACTTAGCCTGGCACAGCCGTCAATCCATGGCACCTGGGTTATTGTGGTGACGTCACCCCCACGTAGTGGTGAATGTCAACTGTTGATGTGTGTGGTCTTGTGTGTGAGTATGATGGTGAATGCGTGAGTATGATGGTGAGTATCATGGTGAGTATCATGGTGAGTGTGATGGTGAGTGTATCATGGTTGGTGAGTAATACTGAGTGTGAGTTTGACTAATTATCTTCCCTCTCGCTGTCTTTGCTTTCCCCCCTACTACCTCGCCTGGTATACAGGAGTTTGTAGGTTCGATCCCAACCCTGATGCCTGCTGTATATTTGGAGTTTGCGTGTCTCTGTCTCTCCCGGTGGTCGCGTGGATTTTTCTCCGGGTCCTCCGGTGTTTCTCTCCATTAAGAAACATTCGTTTAAAGTTTTGACTTAAAACTTTCGTGACTGCAGGAATTAATATTCTTGGTTCTTTCGGTAAAGTCACCTAAATAGAAAACAAAAAATCTATTTTTTTTTTATTTCATTTTCATTACTAATTTTTTATTTCTATTTACGTGACTTTACCGAAAGAACCAAGAATATGAATATTCGTTTAAAGTATTTAGCTGCTATAATTTACACGCGATGATGAGCCACTTCGTTGAGCTATTATTGGTGGCAAGTACTTTGTTTTTTTAAACACGCTTTAATTAAATTAAATGTACCACGACTCCAGGAAGTGGCCCCGATGCTTGCCATAACGTAAGGGACCATGGTGATTTACAGCCAACGTCAGTTGAGCGTGGACAATTAGACCCAAGCCGAAACATAACATAAAAATGAATGTTTAAAACTACTTTTTTTTTTAGAATGTAGTTTTGTCATCAGTATGACATAAGTATACCAAGTTTGCAGTCGATACCACATTGGGAAGTGGGTTAAAATTGAGTTGCAAGATTTGAGGATACGACAACAACAGACAGAGTGAGTTAAATAAAAGTGCGTAATAAAAGAGATGTTTATCTCAGTGGACCTTACCTGGAGAAGTGAAAATCGTTGAGATTTTAGTCTAGTATTATCTCTCCTTCCCGAGCACAACAACAAGCAGGAGTAGTGGGAGGAGCATTCTCCACTATCGGCGCTTGTGCCAGGATATGTACACCACAGATATCCATCACATAGAGACCCATAGAGTCATCACACATAGACCTATACACTCACTACGCACAGACCCTCAGACTTGCACAGAGAACATAGACTCACCACAGAGACCCATAGACTCATCAGAGAGACCCAAGGGCTCGCACGTGAATGTGTGGTGATTTAGTTGAAGGTGGAGGGGGGTTACCAGCCCCTCGCACCCATCCAGAACTCCCTGTGGCCACTGGTGGCTGCGGGCGACATGAGGTGGTTCACAGCTGGTCAGGGTTGGCGCCCCCCCCCCCCCCCCCCCGTTATAACGCGTTGTCTATCTATGGCCTCGTCACATTGGCCTTAATGGACGCGTGGTGATGGTGAAAGATGATTCGGCGGTGGACACTGAATTGCCGGAGCCCCATTTAACATTCAGGTGACACGGGGCACGGTACGTGAAGAACCTCTTATGTCCTGTAAGCAGACTTCTCTGCGTGGGATAGTTAACATCTCTTAATGCACAGACAACCGCCAACGCAGCCTCGCCTGCCGGAGGAGCTCGCTGATGATCGGACAGTGTTCAGATCTCTCAAGGATCTGTGAGCTACTCGCACACAAAGATCCCCGTGTAGCCTTTAGCAGACTGTTGGGGCAAGTGCTTTATAACATCATCAAAGGGGCGCTGCAATACGATGCAATAAAAATCACCGATCAGAGATTTTCCCATATATGGTCTTTGTTGATTGTGAATCGATACTAATTGTATTGATTCCACTCAGTCGATACAGCAGCAAGCTCAAAATGTCCGATTTTATCTGAAAATTTCTGCGTTTCACAGATCATACAAAGCAACGGTATTGATGCCTGGTTTGTATGTACTTTTTATTTAAAAAAAATGCATGTAGTCTATCAGACTTTTGTATTAAATCGCTCTGCAAAAAGTCATTTTGTATGCTAATAAATCAATGTTATGCTAATGCAAAATTTAATCATAGCCGCGACTCGGTTTACTCCGATGTGCAATGTCATCTTTATTTCGATCCTGTGAGTGTACAATTTTATGTTAAACTTCATTTACTGAGTGAATACAAGACCACTTATATGCTGATGTCCATTTTTATCATAGCTGTGATTCATTCAGCCATTCACTCACTTAGCCACAAACTCACTCAGCCACACACTCACTCAACGACTCACTCAACTACTCAGCCGCTCGCTCACTCAGATATTCACTCACTAAACCACTCACTCACTCAATAATTCACTCAACCAATCATTCAACCACCCAATCACTCAATCACTCAACCATCACGCTCTCACTCACTCAACCATTCACTCACTCAGCCACTCACTCAGCCACTCACTCAGTCACTCAACCACTCGCTCATTCAACCGCTCGCTCACTCAACCATTCACTCACTCAACCACTCGCTTGCTCACTCAACCACTCACTTGCTCACTCAAGCACTCGCTCACTCAACCACTCACCCAACCACTCGCTCAACGACTAACTCTACCACTCACTCACTCAACCCCTCACTCAACCTTTCACTCAACCCCTCACCAAACCACTCAACGACTCACCAGAATCCTCTCGGCTTGGGGACTCACTTAACCATTCACTTAATCACTCACTAGAGCAACCACTCACTCACTTAATGACTTACTCAACCACTCAACCAATTACTTTCTCACTCAGCCACTCCTTCACTCAGCCACTCACCCTTTCACTCAGCCACTCACTCATTTAGCCACTCACTCAGCCACACACTCAACCACTCAGCCGCGCACTCACGAAGCTACTTACTCACGAAGCTACTTACTCAACCACTCACTCACTTAATCACTTACTCAACCACTCAACCATCACTCTTTAACTCACTCAACCATTCACTCAATCAGCCACACTCACTCAACGACTCACTAACTTAACCGCTCAGTCGCTCAGTCACTCTATCTCAATCACTCAACCACTCGCTCACTCAGCCACTCACTCCCTCAACCACTAACTGACTGAACCACTCACTCAACCACTCACTCATTCAACCATTCCCGAATTCATTCAACCAGTCACTCAACCATTATGTCGCTGGACGAGTCCCACCTTGATGGGTCTGCGACATTTCTTTCCAGAGTTATTGCCAAAAAACCACAAACATCCCAGAATCCTCTCGGTTTGGGGTCCAAATGTTGTCGCTTATTATATCAGCATGAGAAACATCGCATCGAATAAATGTGATTGGATTCTCCCCGCCTGGACGAGCAGAATTGAATATGTAAGCATCAGGGTTTGGATCAAACCTACAACCTCCTGTATACCGGGCGAAGTAGTGATCTTCTCGTCACCCAGGTCGCCATAATCCATTCCCGTATCTATTCTTCTGTGTGTGTGCTACAGGCGGGTGTCTCAGATTGCCAGCACCATGTGATGGGAGCTCCAGGGCATACTGCATGCTCGCCAGGAGGGGCTGGGCAAGATGGCGTAGTCGCTGGAGCAGCTGCGGGCGCGGCACCGCCGCTCTCACCCTGGCGGAGTGCAGCAACACAGTGGGGCGGCACCAGCGGGACACTCTGGACAACGCAGCCAAGGTGCGCGCCAGCCACTCACTCACTCATCCACTCACTCACTCAGCCACTCATAAAACCACTCACTCACTCATCCACTAACTTTAACCACTCACTCAACTACTCACTCACTCAACCACTCACTCAACCATTCACTCAACCATCCACTTACTCAACCACTCAATCAATCACTCACTCAGTCATTAACTCAATCACTCACTCAACCACACACTCATGCGCTCAAACACTCACTCATTGGTTCAAACACTCACTCATTCAAATACTCATTCAACCACTCACTAATTCACTCAACCACTCACTCACTGAACCACTCACTCGCTCACTCAACCACCCGCTCACTCACTGAACCAATCACTCCATAAATCACTCATTCAGCCACTCACTCAACCATTCACTCACTCACTCACTCACTCAGCCATTCACTCAACCAATCAGTCGCTCAATCATGAATTAAACCGCTCACTCACTCAACCCCTTACACACAGGCTCATCACCTGTGTCTCAACCATCTCACTGAGTAACATAACTCTTTTTTTAGAAGTGACCTGGTCAAAAATGATAGGTCAACAACGTGCCTTATATGGAAATTTATAGCAGCCAACTACTCTAAACGCCTGTTTCTAATGTGTAGGGAAAATCCAGCGGACCAGAATAAAATCCACTTGACCACGGAGAGAACATGCAAACTCCAAATATACAGGTGTCAGGGTTGGGATCTTACCGACAACCTCCTGTATACCAGACGAGGTAGTTAACATTGTATCCGGGCAAGCCGTACATCGAGCTGGAGTGGACCATGCGGCCCATCCCTATCGCGTGAGTGGCTCCCACTGTTGTTATTGTGTTCATATGTGTGTGTTCTGCTTGTGTGTATGCGTGTGCCGCACTGCGCTATGAACCCAACTTGACCAGGCTGTTGCCCCACTCGCCCGACTCGTTGAGAGGCTTGCCCACCCCCCAGGGCGTTGTCGTGAAGATACCGCTGGGACGAAGAATATCTCACAATACTGGAAGAGGTGAGGACTACACATAGAGTGGGTGATTAACTGGGTGGGTCTGTGAGTGAGTTGGTGGGTGAGTCAATGGGTGAGTCGGTGGGTGAGTGGGTGAGTGAGTGTGTTAGAGATTGAGTGGGTGGTGGGTGATTGTGTGAATTAGTGGGTGGGTGAGTGAATAGTTTGAAGTGGGTGAGGGAGTGGCTGAGAGGTGGGTTGGTGAGTGGATGAGTAAATTGGTGGGTTAGAGATTGAGTGGGTGGGTAACTAGGTGATTGTGTGGGTGAGTGGCTTAATGGGTGAGTAGGTGAGTGCCTGGATAAGTAAGTGAGTGGATGGTAGCATGAGTGGGTGGATGGTTGAGTGAGGAGTGAATTAGTGACTGACTGAGTGAGTTAGTGGGTAGGTCAGTGCGTGATTGTGTGGGGGAGTGGTGAGTGAGGAGTTGAGTGAATAGGTTAGTGGGTGGGTGAGTAGATTGTTGGGTGGGTCAGTTAGTGGGTGGGTGAGTGAATATCGAAGGTTGAGCAGGTGAGTTGTTAGTGTGTGATTGGGTGGGTGGGTGAGTCAAAGAGTGGGGCACCACGGTGGTGAGATGTTAACTACCTCACCTAGTATACAGGAGTTTGTGAATTCGATCCCATCCCTTCCACCTGTATATTTGGAGTTGGCATGTTCTCCCCGTGGTCGTGTGGATTTTTCTCCGGGTCCTCCAGGTTTTCTCTCCAGATTTAAGATCAACATGCATTTAGAGGATTTGGCTGCAATAAATGTCTCCGTGATAATCAGGTAACCAGGTCACTTCTGAAAAATATTAATATAGTTCTGAGCCTTATCTGGTAAAATTAAAAAGATTGTTTAGTTTATTGGGTGGGTGAGTGGGTAGGTGGGTTGTGGAGTGCGTTGGTGGGTAGGTTAGAGGTTGAGTGGGTGAATGGGTGGGTGTGTGAGTGGGGGTGTGAATAGTTGAATAGGTGAGTGGGTGAGTAAATTGTTGAGTGAGTGTATTAAAGATTGAGTGGGTGGCAGGGTGAGTGGGTTTGTGAGTGGGTTGGTGGGTGTTTGAATGGGTGAGTGGGTGGAGTGCCGTGGTGGCGAGCTGTTAACTACCTCGCCTTTTTTACAGGAGGTCGTGAGGTCGATCCCGACCCTGACACCTGTATATTTGCATGTTCTCCCCATGTTCACGTGGAATTTTATCCAGGTGCTCCGGGTTCTCCCTCCACATTTTAAAACATGCAATTATAGAATTTGGTTGCTATAACTTTATACGTGAAAAGCCACTTAATTGAGCTGTTGTTTGTGGTCAGGTGGTTTCTGAAAAATATCTATATAGCTAAGGGCCTTACCTGGTAAAATAAAAAAAGCGTAATTTTCATTTAGTGTGCAGATGAGTGGCCGAGTGGGAGAGTGGATGAGTGAGTGCGACGTTTGATGGGTAGTAGGTCAGTGGCTGGGTGAGTGAGTGTGGGCTAGAGATTGAGTGGGTGGCTTGGTGAGTGGGTGAGTGTGTGCTTGGCTCGGTGGTTGAATGAATGGATGGTTGAGTTAGTGGGTGGGTGTTTGAGTGTGTGTTATCGTGGGTGGGAGAGTCAGAGAGTGGAGTGCCATGTTGGCAAATTGTTAACTACCTTGCCTGGTATTTTTAAGTTCGTAGGTTCGATCCAAACCCTGCTTCTCAAAACAATTTATATAGCTCAGTGGGCCTTACCTGGGAAAAAAACATAATTTAGATTTAGTTAAGGGTGTTGGTGAGTAAGTGGGCGGGTGGGTGAGTGCATGAGTGTGGGTTTGAGATTTAGTGGGTGGCTTTGTGAGTCGGTAAGTTCGAGTGACTCAGTGATTGAGTTAGTGGGTGGTTACGTTAGTAGGTGATTAAATTAGTGGGTGGGTCAATAATTACGTGGGTAGTGGGTGAGTGGCTAAGTGGCTGAGGGAGTCGGCGGGTGGTTGGGTGGGGGTGAGTAGGTGGGTTATAAATTGAGTAGGTGGCAGGGTGAGTGGATCTTAAAGTGGGTGAGTAGGTGCACGTCTGGGTGAGTTAGTGAGTAGATGGATGGATGAGTGAATGGGTGGGTGAGTGTGTGGATGCATGGATGTGTGGGTGAGTGAGTTTGTGTGGGTAGGAGGTTAGGTGGGTAGTGAATGAGTGGGTGGGTTATAAATGGAGTGAGTCGGTTAGTCACTAGGTGAGTGAGTGAGTGGGTGGGTTTGTGAGTTTTGGTTAAGAGATTGAGTCGGTAGCAGGATTGGTGTGTGGTTTAGAGATTGAGTGGGTGGTTGGGTGAGTGGGTGGGTTAGAGATTGAGTGGCTCAGTAAGTGAGTGTTGGGTGGGTGAAGTGAGTTGGGTCGGTGAGTGCGTGGGTGGGTGATTGAGTAAGTGGGTGAGTGAGGGGTTGGGTGAGCGATGGGTTGAGTGGGTATGTTTTTTTGTTCGTGAGTTTGTGGGTGGGTGAGTTAGTCAGTGAATGGGTGTGTTGGTGGGTGAGTGTGTAGCTTGGTGAGGGGTCGTAGGGTGAGTGGGTGGGTGAGAAAGTGGTTAACGGAGTGAGTGGTTGGGTGGGTGGGTGAGTTGTTGACTGAGTGGGGTCAGCGAGTGGGTGGGTGAGTTTATGTGGGAGTTTGAGTGGGTAAGTCAGCGTGTGAGTGAGTGGATGGGTGAGTCAGAGAATAAGGCGCCAAGGTGGTGAGATGTTCACGACCTCGCCTAGTATACAGGAGGTTGTGTATTTTATCCCAGCCATTCCGTCTGTATATATGGAGTTTGCATATTTTCCCCATGGTCGCGTGGAATTTTCTCCGGGTTGTTCCTCCATATTTGAAAATGCATTTATAGAATCTGGTTGCTGTAACTTTATTTGTGAACAGCCACTTCATTTAGCTGCCATTTGTGCTGAGGTGGCTTCCGAAAAAGATCTATATAGCTGTGGGCCTTACCTGATAAAATAAAAAAAATTGTTTAATATTAGTTTAGTGTGTGGATGAGTGGGTGAGTGTGTAGGTGAGTAGAATAGTGAGTGGATGGGTTGGTGGGTCGGAGGTGAGTGGCTTAGTGAGCGAGTGGCTGGGTGCATGAGTGTGGGTTAGTGATTGATTTGGTGGCATGGTGAGTGGGTGAGTGTGTGAGTGGCTCGGTAGTTGAGTGAGTGGGTGGGTGATTGAGTGGGCGAGTGTGTGGGTGTTTGAGTGGGTGAGTGTGTGGGTATTTGAGTGGGTGAGTGTGTGGGTTAGTGGGTGGGGGAGTCAGACAGTGGGGCGCCACAGTGGCGAGATGTTAACTACCTCGCCTGGTATGCAGAAGGTTGTGGGTTTTATCCCAACCCTGACGCCTGTATATTTCCCTCCACATTTAAATTCAACAAGCATTTTTTTTATTTGGGTGCAATAAATGATTATGTGATAAGCCACTTCGTTGACCGATCATTTGTAACCAGGTCACTTCTGAAAAATATTTTATATAGCTCTGTCAGCCTTATTTGGTAAAATAAACATAATTTAGATTCAGTGTAGTGTGTTGGTGAGTGTGTGGGTGGGTACTTGTGAGAGGCTCGTGGGTAGTAGTGGATGGTTGAATTAATGGTTGCTTGAATTATTGGGTGGTTGAATTATTGGGTGGTTGAGTGATGGGTGGGTGGGTGAATAATGAGGTGGTTAGTGGGTGAGTAGCTGAGTAGCTGGCGGAGTGGTTGGGTGTGTGTGTGTGGGTTAAAAATGGAGTATGTGGCATGGTACGTGGATGTGTATGTGACTGGGTGAGTGGCTAGGTGAGAATGCGAGTGGATGGATGAGTGAGGGGGTGTGTGAGTGGGTGAGTGAGTGTGTGGGTAGGAGGTTAGGTGGGTAGTGGGTGGGTTAGAAATTGAGTGAGTGGGTGGGTTAGTGATTGGGTGAGTGAGTGGGCGGGTGCGTGGGTGAGTTGTGGTTGAAAGAGTCAGTGGCAGAGCGAGTTGATGGGTTAGAGATTGATTAGCTCGGTGGGTGAGTGCTGGATGGGTTAGTGGGTTATTGGGTGGGTGAGTGGGTGAGTGTTACTCGGTGGGTGCTTGGGTGGCTGGATGAATGGTTGAGAAGATGGGGGTGCAAATTCACGGGTGGGCGAGTCGGTGAGTGAGTGGGATGGGTTAGAGATTGAGTGGGTATTTGGGTAAGTTGTGTGAGTGAATCGATGAATGGGTCGGTGGCTGATTGAGTGAGTGAGTGGGTGGTTGGTTTAGTGGGTGAGTCAGAGTAGGGGGCCACGGTGGTGGGATGTTAACTACCTCGCCTAGTATACAGGTGGTCGTGATTAGATCCCGACCCTGTCATCTGTATATTTGGAGTGTGCTTGTTCTCCCCATGGTCACGTGAATTTTTCTCCGGGTCCTCGGGATTTTACCTCTGCATTGGGAATAAACTTGCATTCAGATGATTTGGCTGCAATAAATGTATTTGTGATAAGCCACTTTGTTTACCTGTCATTTGTAACAAGGTCGCTTTTGAAAAATATCTATATAGCTCTGTGGGCCTTAGCTTGTACAGTGAGAAATAGTTAAGTTTTCGTTTATTGAGTGGGTGAGTGGGTAGGTGGGTGATTGAGTGCGTGGGTGGTTGGGTGGGTGGGTGAGTCGGTAAGTGGCTGGGTGAGCGGGTGGGTGAGTGGAGTCTAGAGTGAGTAAGTCAGTAAGTGACTGAGTTGGTTGGTGGGTGGGTCGTTGAGTTAATGAGTGGGTGTGTAGGTGGGTGCACAGGTAAGTTATTGAGTGGCTGAGTGTGTGCTTGAACGAGTGAGTTAGCGGTTGAGTGGGTGGCAGAGTGAGTGGGTGAGTGAGTGTGTGGGTGGCTTTCGTAGTTTAGTGGTTGGGTGAGTCAGATAATGAGGCACCACAGAGCGAGATGCAAACTCCCTCGCGAAAGACGACGTGTTAAACTGGTATATTGGAATTCAACGTCGATTTTCCTCTGATTCCTTCGGGTTTGTTTAACACGTAGACTTTCGCGACCAATATCATCCATAATAGAGGTTTCTTTTTGGGTTAGATCGCGTAAATATATAAATGTGTCGTTAAAACCCACCACCATCCGACACAGCCAACTAGTAAGGGTTGTCACATATGCAGAACATGCCAATTTGTAACTAGTAGAGCTCACTGTGTGTTGGAGAGTTAAGCCACAACATTTACAATCTAAGTACAACGTTTCGCTAGTAATTACAACTACCTTCATCAGGCAACAGCCGCATTTGTGGAGACATTCACCTGTTTCGTTCCTTATATAGAGGCGTAGATGTGGTGCCTGTTTTTATCATTTGCCTGTTATCATTCGCCTGTTATTAAGTTAAAAGTAGAAATAGTTATTCATGTTGTAATCACGTTATAAGTAGAAATAATTGTTATTTCGTTAAAAGTAGAAATAATTATTGTTATCAGGTTATAAGTGGAAATAATAATTACTGTTCTCATTCGCCTGTCGTTATCATTTGCCTGTTGTTATTTTTCGCCTATTGTTATCAAGTTAGAAGTAGAAAGTTATTATTGTTGTTATCATTCGCCTGGTGTTGGTAGCGCACGTCTCTAATCCAGCACTGTGGAAGGTAGCGAGGGTTGGTGAATCACCGCACAATGATGTTGGAAAATACCCTTCCCGTGGGCGTCGAGGTGCCATAACCTGACTCGCCAGGAGAAGGCAGTAGAGCAAGTGGACTAATCGCCATCTTCACCTGTACAGGGATAGAGTGTTTCACCCTCACACGCATGGGTTTTCTCCGGGTACTCCGGTTTCCCCCACTGGTATAAACACTCGTCATTAATTAGCGCATAATGCCTCCATAGAGGACCGCAGAGCTTGGACAATTGTTGGTACTGGCTCACCACGTGGCTTCCTTCCTGCACGGCTGTGGTTCCTCCTGCCTCCGAGTCGTTCTTGTGTGCGCTATAAAACTTTAAATTATTACTATTATTCGCCAGGCGGTGGTGTTGCAAGCCTGTAATCCAGCAGTGGAAGGCAGCAAGGGTGAGTGGATCACACAGTGAATGTTGTGAAACCCCCTTCCCGTGGGCATCGAGGTGCCTTCTCCTGGCTGGCTGGCCAGGAGAAGGCAGGACAAAAAGTGGGATAATCGCCATCTTTGCCTGTACGGTTTAAAGTGCTGCCCCTCGTATGCGTGGGTTTTCTCCAGGTGCTCCGGTTTCCTCCACTTGTGTAAGAACTCATCATTCATTCGTCGAAAATGTAAAAAAACAATTCAGGACCCGACTGTGACTCAGTGTGGATCTCCTGGAGTAAGTCTATTTTATTATTATAAAGAATTAAAGGGGGTGTTTGATGACACGACTAGAGAGCTGGCTTGCACTGCAGGGAACTTAATATTCAACTTGGATTCCGCAACCCTCAATGGCCTTTTTAAGTTAAATTTGTGCATGTAAGACTCGCACAAACAACCATACCCAGAAACCCATAGACTCCAACAGAGACCCATACATTCCTACAGACACTCAGACTCACACAGCGACCCCATACTCACAGAGACCGATAGACATGCACAGAGACCCATAGCCTCACACAGAGATCCATACACTCAAAGGCCCAAAAACTCACACAGAAATCCATAGATTCGCACAGAGGTCAATAGAATTTGAATTTGAATATTTATTTATACTGAATGAATCTGATAAGCTATAACGATCTGTTTTCACAGACGTCCAATCGGGTGGGTCAGAAAATAACAACAAAAATACAATACAAAAACATCACAGGAAAGGTAAACAAATTGTTTCGAAATATACAAATAAAACTGAACTCTTTTTATCTTACCATAGACTCATACAAACATATTGGACTCGCACAGAGACCTTAACCACTAAACCTCGAACAATTAAAACCCTCTAAACCCCTAACTATCTAAATCCATAACCATCTAAACCGCTAACCCTCTCAACCCCTTTACTCTTACAACCCTAATATTTAAACCCCTCGCCCTCTAAAAGCTTAACCTCTAAACCCCCAAAACCCTAACCAACTCAACCCCTAACCCTCTAAATTCCTATACCCCTAACCCTCAACCCCTTTACCCTTAAAACCCTAACCCACCAAAACCCTCACTCTCTAAACCCCTTATTCTTTTAACCCTAACCGTCTAAGCCATTAAAAACCAAACCCTCGGAATCCCTAACCCTCTAAACCTTGAAACCCTAACCTTCTAAAACCCTAAATCCCTAACATTCTAAATACCAACCAATCTAAACCACAACCCTCTAAAGAACTAACCCTCTAGACCCCTAACCCTCTGAACTCATAACCTCCTAAATCCTCAACCTCTAAAACCCTAACCCTCAAAACCCAAACGTTCTAAAACCCTAAATCCGTAATCTAATCCCAACACATTTAAACCCCAACCCTCTAAAGAACGAACCCTCTAGACGCATAACCCTTAAAACACCTATGCCCCTAAAATGCTAACCCTCTAAACAGATAATCCACTAAACCTGTAACCCTCTAAACCCATAACGGTTTTTTTTGTTAGATTATGTAAATATAAACGTGTCATGAAACCAACCACCACCTGAAACAGTCAATTAGTAAAATTTGTCACATCAACAAAAAGTGCCATTAAGTGTTGGAGACTAACGAAAAAAAACACTTTATTACGGACAATATTAGTTGTGAAAGTCTACGTGTTAAACCCTCAACTCTCAAACCACTAAACCCCTAACACTGTAAATCCCTAACCCTTGAAACCCCGATATCTCTAAACCCCTAAACACATACCCTTATAACCTCCTCAACTTCTAACCATCTAGACCATTCAACATCCAACAATTGAAACCCATAAACCTCTAAACATGTAACTCTCTAAACCCCTAACCCTCTAAAACCCATAAACCTCTAAACACGTAACTCTCTAAGCCCTCTAAACTCAAAACGTTCTAAACTCTATCCCTCTAAACACCAAATCCTCTGAAGGACTTTCCCCTTAAGACCCCAACCGTCTAAACACCTCACCTTATAAAACCGCAACCCATAAACCCCCAACACTCTTAACTGCCTAAACCCTTAAACTTATAAACCCCAAACCGTCGAAACCCCTAAACCTGTAAAACCGTAACCCACTAAACCCCTCACCTTATAAACCGCTAATTCCCTAAACATCAAAACCTCTAAACCCATAACCTTCTAAAACTCCTAACCTTGTAAACCAATACACCGAGCAATCAAACCCCATGAACCCTCTAAACCTTTAAACACCCAACTCTCTAAACCCCGAACCCTCTAAACCCATAACCTTCTAAACTCTAATCAAATAAAAAAAACCTCAACCCCTTTACCCTTAAAACCCTATTCGTCTAAACTCACCCTTTTAAATCCTAACCCAAATACACCGAAATCCCTAACCCTCTAAACCCCTCAACCTCTAACACACTCAACCCCAAAACATCATAACCCTTGAAACCCCCAAAACCTCTAAACTGCTTATCCCCTAAAAACCCCAAACCTCTAAACCCCTAAGCCTTATAAACTCCTAATCCTCTAAACCACTAAACCTTTAACAATCAAACCCCATAAATCCTCTAAACACCTAATTATCTAAACCGAGAACCCTTTAAACCCATATCCTTCTAAACTGTAACCCTCTAAAACCCAACCCTCAAAACCCCTTTACCCTTAAAACCATAACGGTCTAAACCCATCACCCTCCAAAATCCTAACCCATAAACCCCCAAACCTCTAACCCACTGAACCCTTAACCTAAACCCTTACAGTGAGGGGAAAAAAGTATTTGATCCCCTGCTGATTTTGTACGTTTGCCCACTGACAAAGAAATTATCAGTCTATAATTTTAATGGTAGGTTTATTTGAACAGTGAGAGACAGAATAATAACAACACAATCCAGAAAAACGCATGTCAAAAATGTTATAAATTGATTTGCATTTCATGAGGGAAATAAGTATTTGACCCCCTCTCAATCAGAAAGATTTCTGGCTCCCAAGTGTCTTTTATACAGATAACGAGCTGAGATTAGGAGCGCACTCTTAAAGGGAGTCCTCCTAATCTCGGCTTGTTACCTGTATAAAAGACACCTGTTCACAGAAGCAATCAATCAGATTCCAAACTCTCCACCAAGGCCAAGACTAAAGAGCTCTCCAAGGATGTCAGGGACAAGATTGTAGATCTACACAAGGCTGGAATTGGCTACAAGACCATCGCCAAGCAGCTTGGCGATAAGGTGACAACAGTTGGTGCGATTATTCACAAATGGAAGAAACACAAAATAACTGTCAATCTCCCTCGGCCTGGGGCTCCATGCAAGATCTCACCTTGTGGAGGTGAGAACTACACAGGAGGATCTTGTCAATGATCTCAAGGCAGCTGGGACCATAGTCATCAAGAAAACAGTTGGTAACACACTACGCCGTTAAGGACTGAAATCCTGCAGCGCCCGCAAGGTCCCCCTGCTCAAGAAAGCACATATACATGCCCGTCTGAAGTTTGCCAATGAACATCTGAATGATTCAGAGGACAACTGGGTGAAAGTGTTGTGGTCAGATGAGACCAAAATGGAGCTCTTCGGCATCAACTCAACTCGTCGTGTTTGGAGGAGGAATGCTGCCTATGACCCTAAGAACACCATCCCCACCGTCAAACATGGAGGTGGAAACATTATGCTTTGGGGGTGTTTTTCTGCTGAGGGGACAGGACAACTTCACCGCATCAAAGGGATGATGGACGGGGCCATGTACCATCAAATCTTGGGTGAGAACCTCTTTCCCTCAGCCAGGGCATTGAAAATGGGTCGTGGATGGGTATTCCAGCATGACAATGACCCAAAACACACAGCCAAGGCAACAAAGGAGTGGCTCAAGAAGAAGCACATTAAGGTCCTGGACTGGCCTAACCAGCCTTCAGACCTTAATCCCATAGAAAATCTGTGGAGGGAGCTGAAGGTTTGAGTTGCCAAACGTCAGCCTCGAAACCTTAATGACTTGGAGAATTTTTTCATTTAAAGCTTTAGTGACTGCAGGGATTCATCTTCTTGGTTCTTTCGGTAAAGTCACGTAGAAGGGAAGTAATAAAATAATAAAAATAAAACATAAAACAATTCTCACGACGTTTCGGCCATAACGCAAGCAGCCGTCCTCAGGTTAAAACCAGGTCTATCGAGGCGACAGCGTCTGAATGAAACAGCACACATGCTTGGAGCATATATATAAGCTGGGTTGGAAGGGGGGAAAAGGGTGCCTTGAAAAAAGAATATGCATATCAAGAGGAATTTAGCATATTTATGGGAAATGCAGGTATGTGATTAGTACTACTTGTGAAATGCGTAGGAGGTGGGCGGGGGGTTTAAAGTCATATTATGCCCGTGCATTATGCAGGATTAGCAGCATCAAAGGGAGGGGATAGGGGTAGCATTAATAAAGGGAAGGAGTGTTAATAGTATGTAGCTGCAGTAACTAAAACCACAACATAAACAACTAAAGTATAAACTACATAGTATCATCAGTATACTAAATAAACTCTACAATAAGCTGAGTTACTAACAGTAAGTAATACATTACAATTCTACGTCGTAAAAATATGTATAATATGCTTCCATCTAAACTTTATTCTCTTATATCACACGAGTCTACACCGTACTATATACTGCCATAGACAATCCCAACATTAAATTACTGTATTGCTATAAACCATATAACACTATGTATTATTCTACCCACCCTAATGTGTATCACACTGCTATATATTTACTATACAATTACGATACTATATATTACTTTGTACATTGTATTAAGCATATAAATGTTCTACTATTTGTTATTATACACTGTACCATTGACCGTCATGTGAAAGATACTAAGAGGAAGCAACGAAATATGTCAATGGGTGAGTAGTAGAAGGGAAACTTGCAGCGGATTTTCTCTGAGATAAGAGCTAAGCTAGTTCTAGACAGAATTAGTATGCTGCATGATGATGCATGATGCTGCATGATGCTGCATGATGCTGCATGATGCTGCATCATGCAGCATCATGCAGCATGATGATGCATGATGCTGCATGATGCTGCATGATGCTGCATGATGCTGCATGATGATGCTGCATGATGATGCATGATGATGCATGATGCTGCATGATGCTGCATGATGCTGCATGATGCTGCATCATGCAGCATCATGCAGCATGATGATGCATGATGCTGCATGATGCTGCATGATGCTGCATGATGCTGCATGATGATGCTGCATGATGATGCTGCATGATGATGCTGCATGATGATGCTGCATGATGATGCTGCATGATGATGCTGCATGATGATGCTGCATGATGATGCTGCATGATGATGCTGCATGATGATGCTGCATGATGATGCTGCATGATGATGCTGCATGATGATGCTGCATGATGATGCTGCATGATGATGCTGCATGATGATGCTGCATGATGATGCTGCATGATGATGCTGCATGATGCTGCATGATGCAGCATGATGCTGCATTATGCTGCATGATGATGCTGCATGATGCTGCATTATGCTGCATGATGATGCTGCATGATGCTGCATGATGATGCTGCATGATGCTGCATGATGCTGCATGATGATGCTGCATGATGCTGCATGATGATGCTGCATGATGCTGCATGATGATGCTGCATGATGCAGCATGATGCTGCATGATGCTGCATGATGCTGCATGATGATGCTGCATGATGCTGCATGATGCTGCATGATGATGCATGATGCTGCATGATGATGCTGCATGATGCTGCATGATGATGCTGCATGATGCTGCATGATGATGCTGCATGATGATGCTGCATGATGCTGCATGATGCTGCATGATGCTGCATGATGATGCTGCATGATGATGCTGCATGATGCTGCATGATGCTGCATGATGCTGCATGATGCTGCATGATGCTGCATGATGCTGCATGAGGCTGCATGAGGCTGCATGATGCTGCATGATGCTGCATGATGCTGCATGATGCTGCATGATGCTGCATGATGCTGCATGATGCTGCATGATGCTGCATGATGCTGCATGATGCTGCATGATGCTGCATGATGTTGCATGATGATGTTGCATGATGATGCTGCATGATGATGCTGCATGATGATGCTGCATGATGATGCTGCATGATGATGCTGCATGATGATGCTGCATGATGATGCTGCATGATGATGCTGCATGATGATGCTGCATGATGATGCTGCATGATGATGCTGCATGATGCTGCATGATGATGCTGCATGATGCTGCATGATGCTGCATGATGCTGCATGATGCGGCATGATGCTGCATGATGATGCTGCATGATGATGCTGCATGATGATGCTGCATGATGATGCTGCATGATGATGCTGCATGATGATGCTGCATGATGCTGCATGATGATGCTGCATGATGCTGCTGCATGATGCTGCTGCATGATGCTGCTGCATGATGATGCTGCATGATGATGCTGCATGATGATGCTGCATGATGATGCTGCATGATGATGCTGCATGATGCTGCTGCATGATGCTGCATGATGATGCTGCATGATGATGCTGCATGATGATGCTGCATGATGATGCTGCATGATGATGCTGCATGATGCTGCATGATGCTGCATGATGCTGCATGATGATGCTGCATGATGATGCTGCATGATGATGCTGCATGATGATGCTGCATGATGATGCTGCATGATGCTGCATGATGCTGCATGATGCTGCATTATGCTGCATGATGCTGCATGATGCTGCATGATGCTGCATGATGATGCTGCATGATGATGCTGCATGATGATGCTGGATGATGCTGCATGATGCTACATGATGCTGAATGATGCTGCATGATGATGCTGCATGATGCTGCATGATGCTGCATGATGCTGCATGATGCTGCATGATGATGCTGCATGATGCTGCATGATGCTGCATGATGATGCTGCATGATGCTGCATGATGCTGCATGATGCTGCATGATGCTGCATGATGCTGCATGATGCTGCATGATGATGCATGATGCTGCATGATGCTGCATGATGCTGCATGATGCTGCATGATGCTGCATGATGCTGCATGATGCTGCATGATGCTGCTGCATGATGATGCTGCATGATGATGCTGCATGATGATGCTGCATGATGATGCTGCATGATGATGCTGCATGATGCTGCATGATGCTGCATGATGATGCTGCATGATGCTGCATGATGATGCTGCATGATGCTGCATGATGCTGCATGATGCTGCATGATGCTGCATGATGCTGCATGATGCTGCGTGATGCTGCATGATGATGCTGCATGATGCTGCATGATGCTGCATGATGCTGCATGATGCTGCATGATGATGCTGCGTGATGATGCTGCGTGATGATGCTGCATGATGCTGCATGATGCTGCATGATGCTGCATGATGCTGCATGATGCTGCATGATGCTGCATGATGATGCTGCATGATGCTGCATGATGCTGCATGATGATGCTGCATGATGATGCTGCATGATGATGCTGCATGATGATGCTGCATGATGATGCTGCATGATGCTGCATGATGCTGCATGATGCTGCATGATGCTGCATGATGCTGCATGATGCTACATGATGCTGCATGATGCTGCTGCATGATGCTGCATGATGCTGCATGATGCTGCATGATGCTGCATGATGATGCTGCATGATGATGCTGCATGATGATGCTGCATGATGATGCTGCATGATGATGCTGCATGATGCTGCATGATGATGCTGCATGATGATGCTGCATGATGCTGCATGATGATGCTGCATGATGCTGCATGATGCTGCATGATGCTGCATGATGATGCTGCATGATGATGCTGCATGATGATGCTGCATGATGATGCTGCATGATGATGCTGCATGATGCTGCATGATGCTGCATGATGCTGCATGATGCTGCATGATGCTGCATGATGCTGCATGATGCTGCATGATGCTGCATGATGATGCTGCATGATGATGCTGCATGATGCTGCATGATGATGCTGCATGATGCTGCATGATGCTGCATGATGCTGCATGATGCTGCATGATGCTGCATGATGCTGCATGATGCTGCATGACGCTGCATGACGCTGCATGATGCTGCATGATGATGCTGCATGATGATGCTGCATGATGATGCTGCATGATGATGCTGCATGATGCTGCATGATGCTGCATGATGCTGCATGATGCTGCATGATGATGCTGCATGATGCTGCGTGATGCTGCGTGATGCTGCGTGATGCTGCGTGATGCTGCGTGATGCTGCATGATGATGCTGCATGATGCTGCATGATGATGCTGCATGATGCTGCATGATGCTGCATGATGCTGCATGATGATGCTGCATGATGCTGCTGCATGATGCTGCTGCATGATGCTGCTGCATGATGCTGCTGCATGATGCTGCATGATGCTGCTGCATGATGCTGCTGCATGATGCTGCATGATGCTGCATGATGCTGCATGATGATGCTGCATGATGATGCTGCATGATGATGCTGCATGATGCTGCATGATGCTGCATGATGCTGCATGATGCTGCATGATGATGCTGCATGATGATGCTGCATGATGCTGCATGATGATGCTGTATGATGCTGTATGATGCTGCATGATGCTGCATGATGATGCTGCATGATGCTGCATGATGCTGCATGATGCTGCATGATGCTGCATGATGCTGCATGATGATGCTGCATGATGCTGCATGATGCTGCTGCATGATGCTGCATGATGCTGCTGCATGATGCTGCATGATGCTGCATGATGATGCTGCATGATGCTGCTGCATGATGCTGCATGATGATGCTGCATGATGATGCTGCATGATGATGCTGCATGATGCTGCATGATGCTGCATGATGCTGCATGATGCTGCTTGATGCTGCATGATGCTGCATGATGCTGCATGATGCTGCATGATGCTGCATGATGCTGCAAGATGCTGCATGATGCTGCATGATGCTGCATGATGATGCTGCATGATGCTGCATGATGATGCTGCATGATGATGCTGCATGATGCTGGATGATGCTGCATGATGCTGCATGATGCTGCATGATGCTGCATGATGCTGCATGATGATGCTGCGTGATGCTGCGTGATGCTGCGTGATGCTGCGTGATGCTGCATGATGATGCTGCATGATGCTGCATGATGCTGCATGATGCTGCATGATGATGCTGCATGATGCTGCATGATGCTGCATGATGGTGCATGATGCTGCATGATGCTGCATGATGATGCTGCATGATGCTGCATGATGCTGCATGATGCTGCATGATGCTGCTGCATGATGCTGCATGATGATGCTGCATGATGCTGCATGATGCTGCATGATGCTACATGATGCTGCATGATGCTGCATGATGCTGCATGATGATGCTGCATGATGATGCTGCATGATGATGCTGCATGATGATGCTGCATGATGCTGCATGATGCTGCATGATGCTGCATGATGATGCTGCATGATGCTGCATGATGCTGCATGATGCTGCATGATGATGCTGCATGATGATGCTGCATGATGATGCTGCATGATGCTGCATGATGATGCTGCATGATGCTGCATGATGATGCTGCATGATGATGCTGCATGATGCTGCATGATGCTGCATGATGATGCTGCATGATGATGCTGCATGATGCTGCATGATGCTGCATGATGCTGCATGATGATGCTGCATGATGCTGCATGATGCTGCATGATGCTGCATGATGCTGCATGATGATGCTGCATGATGATGCTGCATGATGATGCTGCATGATGATGCTGCATGATGCTGCATGATGCTGCATGATGATGCTGCATGATGCTGCATGATGCTGCATGATGCTGCATGATGCTGCATGATGATGCTGCATGATGATGCTGCATGATGATGCTGCATGATGCTGCATGATTTTGCATGATGCTGCATGATGCTGCATGATGCTGAATGATGCTGCATGATGATGCTGCATGATGCTGCATGATGCTGCATGATGCTGCATGATGCTGCATGATGATGCTGCATGATGATGCTGCATGATGATGCTGCATGATGATGCTGCATGATGCTGCATGATGCTGCATGATGCTGCATGATGCTGCATGATGCTGCTGCATGATGCTGCATGATGCTGCTGCATGATGCTGCTGCATGATGCTGCATGATGCTGCATGATGCTGCTGCATGATGCTGCATGATGCTGCATGATGCTGCATGATGCTGCATGATGATGCTGCATGATGCTGCATGATGATGCTGCATGATGATGCTGCATGATGATGCTGCATGATGATGCTGCATGATGCTGCATGATGATGCTGCATGATGATGCTGCATGATGCTGCATGATGCTGCATGATGATGCTGCATGATGCTGCATGATGCTGCATGATGCTGCATGATGCTGCATGATGCTGCATGATGCTGCATGATGCTGCATGATGCTGCATGATGATGCTGCATGATGATGCTGCATGATGCTGCATGATGATGCTGCATGATGATGCTGCATGATGCTGCATGATGCTGCATGATGATGCTGCATGATGCTGCATGATGCTGCTGCATGATGCTGCATGATGCTGCATGATGCTGCATGATGCTGCATGATGATGCTGCATGATGATGCTGCATGATGATGCTGCATGATGATGCTGCATGATGATGCTGCATGATGCTGCATGATGCTGCATGATGCTGCATGATGATGCTGCATGATGATGCTGCATGATGCTGCATGATGCTGCATGATGCTGCATGATGCTGCATGATGCTGCATGATGCTGCATGATGCTGCATGATGATGCTGCATGATGCTGCGTGATGCTGCGTGATGCTGCGTGATGCTGCGTGATGCTGCGTGATGCTGCATGATGATGCTGCATGATGCTGCATGATGATGCTGCATGATGCTGCATGATGCTGCATGATGATGCTGCATGACGATGCTGCATGATGCTGCTGCATGATGCTGCTGCATGATGCTGCATGATGCTGCATGATGCTGCTGCATGATGCTGCATGATGCTGCATGATGATGCTGCATGATGCTGCATGATGCTGCATGATGCTGCATGATGATGCTGCATGATGATGCTGCATGATGATGCTGCATGATGATGCTGCATGATGATGCTGCATGATGATGCTGCATGATGCTGCATGATGATGCTGCATGATGCTGCATGATGCTGCATGATGCTGCATGATGCTGCATGATGCTGCATGATGATGCTGCATGATGCTGCATGATGATGCTGCATGATGCTGCATGATGATGCTGCATGATGCTGCATGATGCTGCATGATGCTGCATGATGCTGCATGATGATGCTGCATGATGCTGCATGATGATGCTGCATGATGCTGCATGATGATGTTGCATGATGATGCTGCATGATGCTGCATGATGCTGCATGATGATGCTGCATGATGATGCTGCATGATGATGCTGCATGATGATGCTGCATGATGCTGCATGATGCTGCATGATGCTGCATGATGCTGCATGATGCTGCATGATGCTGCATGATGCTGCATGATGCTGCTGCATGATGCTGCTGCATGATGCTGCATGATGCTGCTGCATGATGATGCTGCATGATGATGCTGCATGATGATGCTGCATGATGCTGCATGATGATGCTGCATGATGATGCTGCATGATGCTGCATGATGATGCTGCATGATGCTGCATGATGCTGCATGATGATGCTGCATGATGCTGCATGATGCTGCATGATGCTGCATGATGCTGCATGATGCTGCATGATGCTGCATGATGCTGCATGATGCTGCATGATGCTGCATGATGATGCTGCATGATGATGCTGCATGATGCTGCATGATGATGCTGCATGATGATGCTGCATGATGATGCTGCATGATGATGCTGCATGATGCTGCATGATGATGCTGCATGATGATGCTGCATGATGCTGCATGATGATGCTGCATGATGATGCTGCATGATGCTGCATGATGATGCTGCATGATGCTGCATGATGCTGCATGATGCTGCATGATGCTGCATGATGATGCTGCATGATGATGCTGCATGATGCTGCATGATGATGCTGCATGATGATGCTGCATGATGCTGCATGATGATGCTGCATGATGCTGCATGATGCTGCATGATGCTGCATGATGCTGCATGATGCTGCTGCATGATGCTGCATGATGCTGCATGATGCTGCATGATGATGCTGCATGATGATGCTGCATGATGATGCTGCATGATGCTGCATGATGCTGCATGATGCTGCATGATGATGCATGATGATGCTGCATGATGCTGCATGATGATGCTGCATGATGCTGCATGATGCTGCATGATGCTGCATGATGCTGCATGATGCTGCATGATGCTGCATGATGATGCTGCATGATGCTGCGTGATGCTGCGTGATGCTGCGTGATGCTGCGTGATGCTGCATGATGCTGCATGATGATGCTGCATGATGCTGCATGATGATGCTGCATGATGCTGCATGATGCTGCATGATGATGCTGCATGATGCTGCTGCATGATGCTGCTGCATGATGCTGCATGATGCTGCATGATGCTGCTGCATGATGCTGCATGATGCTGCATGATGATGCTGCATGATGCTGCATGATGCTGCATGATGCTGCATGATGCTGCATGATGATGCTGCATGATGATGCTGCATGATGATGCTGCATGATGATGCTGCATGATGATGCTGCATGATGCTGCATGATGCTGCATGATGATGCTGCATGATGCTGCATGATGCTGCATGATGCTGCATGATGATGCTGCATGATGCTGCATGATGATGCTGCATGATGCTGCATGATGATGCTGCATGATGCTGCATGATGATGCTGCATGATGCTGCATGATGCTGCATGATGCTGCATGATGATGCTGCATGATGCTGCATGATGCTGCATGATGCTGCATGATGATGCTGCATGATGCTGCTGCATGATGCTGCATGATGCTGCATGATGATGCTGCATGATGCTGCTGCATGATGCTGCATGATGATGCTGCATGATGCTGCATGATGATGCTGCATGATGATGCTGCATGATGCTGCATGATGCTGCATGATGCTGCATGATGCTGCATGATGCTGCATGATGCTGCATGATGCTGCATGATGCTGCATGATGCTGCATGATGCTGCATGATGATGCTGCATGATGCTGCATGATGATGCATGATGATGCTGCATGATGCTGCATGATGATGCTGCATGATGCTGCATGATGCTGCATGATGCTACATGATGCTGCATGATGCTGCATGATGCTGCATGATGATGCTGCATGATGATGCTGCATGATGATGCTGCATGATGATGCTGCATGATGCTGGATGATGCTGCATGATGCTGGATGATGCTGCATGATGCTGCATGATGCTGCATGATGCTGCATGATGCTGCATGATGCTGCATGATGCTGCATGATGATGCTGCGTGATGCTGCGTGATGCTGCGTGATGCTGCGTGATGCTGCATGATGATGCTGCATGATGCTGCATGATGCTGCATGATGCTGTATGATGCTGCATGATGCTGCATGATGATGCTGCATGATGATGCTGCATGATGCTGCATGATGATGCTGCATGATGATGCTGCATGATGCTGCATGATGCTGCATGATGATGCTGCATGATGATGCTGCATGATGATGATGCATGATGCTGCATGATGCTGCATGATGCTGCATGATGATGCTGCATGATGCTGCATGATGCTGCATGATGCTGCATGATGATGCTGCATGATGATGCTGCATGATGCTGCATGATGCTGCATGATGATGCTGCATGATGATGCTGCATGATGATGCTGCATGATGATGCTGCATGATGATGCTGCATGATGATGCTGCATGATGCTGCATGATGCTGCATGATGCTGCATGATGCTGCATGATGCTGCATGATGCTGCATGATGCTGCATGATGCTGCATGATGCTGCATGATGCTGCATGATGATGCTGCATGATGATGCTGCATGATGATGCTGCATGATGATGCTGCATGATGATACTGCATGATGATGCTGCATGATGCTGCATGATGCTGCATGATGCTGCATGATGCTGCATGATTCTGCATGATGCTGCATGATGCTGCATGATGCTGCATGATGATGCTGCATGATGCTGCATGATGCTGCATGATGATGCTGCATGATGATGCTGCATGATGATGCTGCATGATGATGCTGCATGATGATGCTGCATGATGATGCTGCATGATGATGCTGCATGATGCTGCATGATGCTGCATGATGCTGCATGATGCTGCATGATGATGCTGCATGGTGCTGCATGATGCTGCATGATGCTGCATGATGCTGCATGATGATGCTGCATGATGATGCTGCATGATGATGCTGCATGATGATGCTGCATGATGATGCTGCATGATGCTGCATGATGCTGCATGATGCTGCATGATGCTGCATGATGCTGCATGATGATGCTGCATGATGATGCTGCATGATGCTGCATGATTCTGCATGATGCTGCATGATGCTGCATGATGCTGCATGATGCTGCATGATGCTGCATGATGATGCTGCATGATGCTGCATGATGCTGCATGATGCTGCATGATGCTGCATGATGCTGCATGATGCTGCATGATGCTGCATGATGCTTCATGATGATGCTGCATGATGCTGCATGATGCTGCATGATGCTGCAAGATGCTGCATGATGCTACATGATGATGCTGCATGATGCTGCATGATGATGCTGCATGATGCTGCATGATGCTGCATGATGCTGCATGATGATGCTGCATGATGCTGCTGCATGATGCTGCATGATGCTGCATGATGCTGCTGCATGATGCTGCATGATGCTGCATGATGCTGCTGCATGATGCTGCATGATGCTGCATGATGCTGCTGCATGATGCTGCATGATGCTGCATGATGATGCTGCATGATGCTGCATGATGCTGCATGATGATGCTGCATGATGCTGCTGCATGATGCTGCATGATGCTGCATGATGCTGCTGCATGATGCTGCATGATGCTGCATGATGCTGCTGCATGATGCTGCATGATGCTGCATGATGCTGCTGCATGATGCTGCATGATGCTGCATGATGATGCTGTATGATGCTGCATGATGATGCTGCATGATGCTTCATGATGCTGCATGATGCTGCATGATGCTGCATGATGCTGCATGATGATGCTGCATGATGATGCTGCATGATGCTGCATGATGCTGCATGATGCTGCATGATGCTGCATGATGATGCTGCATGATGCTGTATGATGCTGCATGATGCTGCATGATGCTGCATGATGCTGCATGATGCTTCATGATGCTGCATGATGCTGCATGACGCTGCATGTAGATGCTGCATGACGCTGCATGATGATGCTGCATGATGCTGCATGATGATGCTGCATGATGATGCTGCATGATGCTGCATGATGATGCTGCATGATGATGCTGCATGATGCTGCATGATGCTGCATGATGCTGCATGATGATGCTGCATGATGCTGCATGATGCTGCATGATGCTGCATGATGCTGCATGATGATGCTGCATGATGATGCTGCATGATGCTGCATGATGCTGCATGATGCTGCATGATGCTGCATGATGATGCTGCATGATGATGCTGCATGATGCTGCATGATGATGCTGCATGATGCTGCATGATGATGCTGCATGATGCTGCATGATGATGCTGCATGATGCTGCATGATGCTGCATGATGCTGCATGATGCTGCATGATGCTGCATGATGCTGCATGATGCTGCATGATGATGCTGCATGATGCTGCGTGATGCTGCGTGATGCTGCGTGATGCTGCGTGATGCTGCGTGATGCTGCATGATGCTGCATGATGATGCTGCATGATGCTGCATGATGATGCATGATGATGCTGCATGATGCTGCATGATGATGCTGCATGATGCTGCATGATGCTGCATGATGCTGCATGATGCTGCATGATGCTGCATGATGATGCTGCGTGATGCTGCGTGATGCTGCGTGATGCTGCGTGATGCTGCGTGATGCTGCATGATGCTGCATGATGATGCTGCATGATGCTGCATGATGATGCTGCATGATGCTGCATGATGCTGCATGATGATGCTGCATGATGCTGCATGATGATGCTGCATGATGCTGCTGCATGATGCTGCTGCATGATGCTGCATGATGCTGCATGATGCTGCTGCATGATGCTGCATGATGCTGCATGATGATGCTGCATGATGCTGCATGATGCTGCATGATGATGCTGCATGATGATGCTGCATGATGATGCTGCATGATGATGCTGCATGATGATGCTGCATGATGATGCTGCATGATGATGCTGCATGATGATGCTGCATGATGCTGCATGATGCTGCATGATGCTGCATGATGATGCTGCATGATGATGCTGCATGATGCTGCATGATGATGCTGCATGATGATGCTGCATGATGATGCTGCATGATGATGCTGCATGATGCTGCATGATGCTGCATGATGCTGCATGATGATGCATGATGATGCTGCATGATGCTGCATGATGATGCTGCATGATGCTGCATGATGCTGCATGATGCTGCATGATGCTGCATGATGCTGCATGATGCTGCATGATGATGCTGCGTGATGCTGCGTGATGCTGCGTGATGCTGCGTGATGCTGCGTGATGCTGCATGATGCTGCATGATGATGCTTCATGATGCTGCATGATGCTGCATGATGCTGCATGATGATGCTGCATGATGATGCTGCATGATGCTGCTGCATGATGCTGCTGCATGATGCTGCATGATGCTGCATGATGCTGCTGCATGATGCTGCATGATGCTGCATGATGATGCTGCATGATGCTGCATGATGCTGCATGATGCTGCATGATGCTGCATGATGATGCTGCATGATGATGCTGCATGATGATGCTGCATGATGATGCTGCATGATGATGCTGCATGATGCTGCATGATGCTGCATGATGATGCTGCATGATGCTGCATGATGCTGCATGATGCTGCATGATGATGCTGCATGATGCTGCATGATGATGCTGCATGATGCTGCATAATGATGCTGCATGATGCTGCATGATGCTGCATGATGCTGCATGATGCTGCATGATGCTGCATGATGATGCTGCATGATGCTGCATGATGCTGCATGATGCTGCTGCATGATGCTGCATGATGCTGCATGATGATGCTGCATGATGCTGCTGCATGATGCTGCATGATGATGCTGCATGATGCTGCATGATGATGCTGCATGATGATGCTGCATGATGCTGCATGATGCTGCATGATGCTGCATGATGCTGCATGATGCTGCATGATGCTGCATGATGATGCTGCATGATGCTGCATGATGATGCTGCATGATGCTGCATGATGATGCATGATGATGCTGCATGATGCTGCATGATGCTGCATGATGCTGCATGATGCTACATGATGCTGCATGATACTGCATGATGCTGCATGATGATGCTGCATGATGATGCTGCATGATGATGCTGCATGATGCTGGATGATGCTGCATGATGCTGGATGATGCTGCATGATGCTGGATGATGCTGCATGATGCTGCATGATGCTGCATGATGCTGCATGATGCTGCATGATGCTGCATGATGCTGCATGATGATGCTGCGTGATGCTGCGTGATGCTGCGTGATGCTGCGTGATGCTGCATGATGATGCTGCATGATGCTGCATGATGCTGCATGATGCTGCATGATGCTGCATGATGCTGCATGATGCTGCATGATGATGCTGCATGATGCTGCATGATGCTGCATGATGCTGCATGATGCTGCATGATCCTGCATGATGCTGCATGATGCTGCATGATGCTGCATGATGATGCTGCATGATGATGCTGCATGATGATGCTGCATGATGCTGCATGATGCTGCATGATGTTGCATGATGCTTCATGATGCTGCATGATGCTGCATGATGCTGCATGATGCTGCATGATGATGCTGCATGATGCTGCATGATGATGCTGCATGATGCTGCATGATGCTGCATGATGCTGCATGATGCTGCATGATGCTGCATGATGATGCTGCATGATGCTGCTGCATGATGATGCTGCATGATGATGTTGCATGATGATGCTGCATGATGCTGCATGATGCTGTATGATGCTGCATGATGCTGCATGATGCTGCATGATGCTGCATGATGCTGCATGATGTTGCATGATGCTGCATGATGCTGCATGATGATGCTGCATGATGCTGCATGATGATGCTGCATGATGCTGCATGATGCTGCATGATGATGCTGCATGATGATGCTGCATGATGATGCTGCATGATGCTGCATGATGCTGCATGATGATGCTGCATGATGCTGCATGATGCTGCATGATGCTGCATGATGATGCTGCATGATGATGCTGCATGATGATGCTGCATGATGATGCTTCATGATGATGCTGCATGATGCTGCATGATGATGCTGCATGATGCTGCATGATGCTGCATGATGCTGCATGATGCTGCATGATGCTGCATGATGATGCTGCATGATGCTGCGTGATGCTGCGTGATGCTGCGTGATGCTGCGTGATGCTGCATGATGCTGCATGATGATGCTTCATGATGCTGCATGATGATGCTGCATGATGCTGCATGATGCTGCATGATGATGCTGCATGATGCTGCTGCATGATGCTGCATGATGCTGCATGATGCTGCTGCATGATGCTGCATGATGCTGCATGATGATGCTGCATGATGCTGCATGATGCTGCATGATGCTGCATGATGCTGCATGATGATGCTGCATGATGATGCTGCATGATGCTGCATGATGATGCTGCATGATGATGCTGCATGATGCTGCATGATGCTGCATGATGATGCTGCATGATGCTGCATGATGCTGCATGATGCTGCATGATGATGCTGCATGATGCTGCATGATGATGCTGCATGATGCTGCATGATGATGCTGCATGATGCTGCATGATGCTGCATGATGATGCTGCATGATGATGCTGCATGATGCTGCATGATGCTGCATGATGCTGCATGATGATGCTGCATGATGATGCTGCATGATGATGCTGCATGATGCTGCATGATGATGCTGCATGATGCTGCATGATGATGCTGCATGATGCTGCATGATGATGCTGCATGATGCTGCATGATGCTGCATGATGCTGCATGATGCTGCATGATGCTGCATGATGATTGCTGCATGATGCTGCGTGATGCTGCGTGATGCTGCGTGATGCTGCGTGATGCTGCGTGATGCTGCATGATGCTGCATGATGATGCTGCATGATGCTGCATGATGATGCATGATGATGCTGCATGATGCTGCATGATGATGCTGCATGATGCTGCATGATGCTGCATGATGCTGCATGATGCTGCATGATGCTGCATGATGCTGCATGATGATGCTGCATGATGCTGCAGTGATGCTGCGTGATGCTGCGTGATGCTGCGTGATGCTGCATGATGCTGCATGATGATGCTGCATGATGCTGCATGATGATGCTGCATGATGCTGCATGATGCTGCATGATGATGCTGCATGATGCTGCATGATGATGCTGCATGATGCTGCTGCATGATGCTGCTGCATGATGCTGCATGATGCTGCATGATGCTGCTGCATGATGCTGCATGATGCTGCATGATGATGCTGCATGATGCTGCATGATGCTGCATGATGCTGCATGATGATGCTGCATGATGATGCTGCATGATGATGCTGCATGATGATGCTGCATGATGATGCTGCATGATGCTGCATGATGATGCTGCATGATGCTGCATGATGCTGCATGATGCTGCATGATGATGCTGCATGATGATGCTGCATGATGCTGCATGATGATGCTGCATGATGCTGCATGATGATGCTGCATGATGCTGCATGATGCTGCATGATGCTGCATGATGCTGCATGATGATGCTGCATGATGCTGCATGATGATGCTGCATGATGATGCTGCATGATGATGCTGCATGATGATGCTGCATGATGCTGCATGATGCTGCATGATGCTGCATGATGCTGCATGATGATGCTGCATGATGATGCTGCATGATGATGCTGCATGATGATGCTGCATGATGCTGCATGATGCTGCATGATGCTGCATGATGATGCATGATGATGCTGCATGATGCTGCATGATGATGCTGCATGATGCTGCATGATGCTGCATGATGCTGCATGATGCTGCATGATGCTGCATGATGATGCTGCATGATGCTGCGTGATGCTGCGTGATGCTGCGTGATGCTGCGTGATGCTGCATGATGCTGCATGATGCTGCATGATGATGCTGCATGATGCTGCATGATGATGCATGATGATGCTGCGATGATGCTGCATGATGCTGCATGATGATGCTGCATGATGCTGCTGCATGATGCTGCTGCATGATGCTGCATGATGCTGCATGATGCTGCTGCATGATGCTGCATGATGCTGCATGATGATGCTGCATGATGCTGCATGATGCTGCATGATGCTGCATGATGATGCTGCATGATGATGCTGCTGCATGATGATGCTGCATGATGATGCTGCATGATGATGCTGCATGATGATGCTGCATGATGCTGCATGATGCTGCATGATGATGCTGCATGATGCTGCATGATGCTGCATGATGCTGCATGATGATGCTGCATGATGATGCTGCATGATGCTGCATGATGATGCTGCATGATGCTGCATGATGCTGCATGATGCTGCATGATGCTGCATGATGCTGCATGATGCTGCATGATGATGCTGCATGATGCTGCATGATGCTGCATGATGCTGCATGATGATGCTGCATGATGCTGCTGCATGATGCTGCATGATGCTGCATGATGATGCTGCATGATGCTGCTGCATGATGCTGCATGATGATGCTGCATGATGCTGCATGATGATGCTGCATGATGATGCTGCATGATGCTGCATGATGCTGCATGATGCTGCATGATGCTGCATGATGCTGCATGATGCTGCATGATGCTGCATGATGATGCTGCATGATGCTGCATGATGATGCTGCATGATGCTGCATGATGATGCATGATGATGCTGCATGATGCTGCATGATGCTGCATGATGCTGCATGATGCTACATGATGCTGCATGATACTGCATGATGCTGCATGATGATGCTGCATGATGATGCTGCATGATGATGCTGCATGATGCTGGATGATGCTGCATGATGCTGGATGATGCTGCATGATGCTGGATGATGCTGCATGATGATGCATGATGATGCTGCATGATGCTGCATGATGCTGCATGATGCTGCATGATGCTGCATGATGATGCTGCGTGATGCTGCGTGATGCTGCGTGATGCTGCGTGATGCTGCATGATGATGCTGCATGATGCTGCATGATGCTGCATGATGCTGCATGATGCTGCATGATGCTGCATGATGCTGCATGATGATGCTGCATGATGCTGCATGATGCTGCATGATGCTGCATGATGCTGCATGATCCTGCATGATGCTGCATGATGCTGCATGATGCTGCATGATGATGCTGCATGATGATGCTGCATGATGATGCTGCATGATGCTGCATGATGCTGCATGATGTTGCATGATGCTTCATGATGCTGCATGATGCTGCATGATGCTGCATGATGCTGCATGATGATGCTGCATGATGATGCTGCATGATGCTGCATGATGCTGCATGATGCTGCATGATGCTGCATGATGCTGCATGATGCTGCATGATGATGCTGCATGATGCTGCTGCATGATGATGCTGCATGATGATGTTGCATGATGATGCTGCATGATGCTGCATGATGCTGTATGATGCTGCATGATGCTGCATGATGCTGCATGATGCTGCATGATGCTGCATGATGTTGCATGATGCTGCATGATGCTGCATGATGATGCTGCATGATGCTGCATGATGATGCTGCATGATGCTGCATGATGCTGCATGATGATGCTGCATGATGATGCTGCATGATGATGCTGCATGATGATGCTGCATGATGATGCTGCATGATGATGCTGCATGATGCTGCATGATGCTGCATGATGATGCTGCATGATGCTGCATGATGCTGCATGATGATGCTGCATGATGATGCTGCATGATGATGCTGCATGATGATGCTTCATGATGATGCTGCATGATGCTGCATGATGATGCTGCATGATGCTGCATGATGCTGCATGATGCTGCATGATGCTGCATGATGCTGCATGATGCTGCATGATGATGCTGCATGATGCTGCGTGATGCTGCGTGATGCTGCGTGATGCTGCGTGATGCTGCATGATGCTGCATGATGATGCTTCATGATGCTGCATGATGCTGCATGATGCTGCATGATGATGCTGCATGATGCTGCTGCATGATGCTGCTGCATGATGCTGCATGATGCTGCATGATGCTGCTGCATGATGCTGCATGATGCTGCATGATGCTGCATGATGCTGCATGATGCTGCATGATGATGCTGCATGATGCTGCATGATGCTGCATGATGCTGCATGATGATGCTGCATGATGCTGCATGATGATGCTGCATGATGCTGCATGATGATGCTGCATGATGCTGCATGATGCTGCATGATGCTGCATGATGCTGCATGATGCTGCATGATGATGCTGCATGATGCTGCATGATGCTGCATGATGATGCTGCATGATGCTGCTGCATGATGCTGCATGATGCTGCATGATGATGCTGCTGCATGATGCTGCATGATGATGCTGCATGATGCTGCATGATGATGCTGCATGATGATGCTGCATGATGCTGCATGATGCTGCATGATGCTGCATGATGCTGCATGATGCTGCATGATGCTGCATGATGCTGCATGATGATGCTGCATGATGCTGCATGATGATGCTGCATGATGCTGCATGATGATGCATGATGATGCTGCATGATGCTGCATGATGCTGCATGATGCTGCATGATGCTACATGATGCTGCATGATACTGCATGATGCTGCATGATGATGCTGCATGATGATGCTGCATGATGATGCTGCATGATGCTGGATGATGCTGCATGATGCTGGATGATGCTGCATGATGCTGGATGATGCTGCATGATGCTGCATGATACTGCATGATGCTGCATGATGCTGCATGATGCTGCATGATG
This sequence comes from Lampetra fluviatilis, assembly GCF_964198595.1. Classification (NCBI taxonomy): domain Eukaryota; kingdom Metazoa; phylum Chordata; class Hyperoartia; order Petromyzontiformes; family Petromyzontidae; genus Lampetra; species Lampetra fluviatilis. The sequence continues at coordinate 72,439 of NW_027620986.1, forward strand.
CTGCATGATGATGCTGCGTGATGCTGCGTGATGCTGCGTGATGCTGCGTGATGCTGCATGATGATGCTGCATGATGCTGCATGATGCTGCATGATGCTGCATGATGCTGCATGATGCTGCATGATGCTGCATGATGATGCTGCATGATGCTGCATGATGCTGCATGATGCTGCATGATGCTGCATGATCCTGCATGATGCTGCATGATGCTGCATGATGCTGCATGATGATGCTGCATGATGATGCTGCATGATGATGCTGCATGATGCTGCATGATGCTGCATGATGTTGCATGATGCTTCATGATGCTGCATGATGCTGCATGATGCTGCATGATGCTGCATGATGATGCTGCATGATGCTGCATGATGATGCTGCATGATGCTGCATGATGCTGCATAATGCTGCATGATGCTGCATGATGCTGCATGATGATGCTGCATGATGCTGCTGCATGATGATGCTGCATGATGATGTTGCATGATGATGCTGCATGATGCTGCATGATGCTGTATGATGCTGCATGATGCTGCATGATGCTGCATGATGCTGCATGATGCTGCATGATGTTGCATGATGCTGCATGATGCTGCATGATGATGCTGCATGATGCTGCATGATGATGCTGCATGATGCTGCATGATGCTGCATGATGATGCTGCATGATGATGCTGCATGATGATGCTGCATGATGATGCTGCATGATGATGCTGCATGATGATGCTGCATGATGCTGCATGATGCTGCATGATGATGCTGCATGATGCTGCATGATGATGCTGCATGATGATGCTGCATGATGATGCTGCATGATGATGCTTCATGATGATGCTGCATGATGCTGCATGATGCTGCATGATGCTGCATGATGCTGCATGATGCTGCATGATGATGCTGCATGATGATGCTGCATGATGCTGCATGATGCTGCATGATGATGCTGCATGATGATGCTGCATGATGCTGCATGATGCTGCATGATGATGCTGCATGATGATGCTGCATGATGATGATGCATGATGCTGCATGATGCTGCATGATGCTGCATGATGATGCTGCATGATGCTGCATGATGCTGCATGATGCTGCATGATGATGCTGCATGATGATGCTGCATGATGCTGCATGATGCTGCATGATGATGCTGCATGATGATGCTGCATGATGATGCTGCATGATGATGCTGCATGATGATGCTGCATAATGATGCTGCATGATGCTGCATGATGCTGCATGATGCTGCATGATGCTGCATGATGCTGCATGATGCTGCATGATGCTGCATGATGCTGCATGATGCTGCATGATGATGCTGCATGATGATGCTGCATGATGATGCTGCATGATGATACTGCATGATGATGCTGCATGATGCTGCATGATGCTGCATGATGCTGCATGATTCTGCATGATGCTGCATGATGCTGCATGATGCTGCATGATGATGCTGCATGATGCTGCATGATGCTGCATGATGATGCTGCATGATGATGCTGCATGATGATGCTGCATGATGATGCTGCATGATGATGCTGCATGATGATGCTGCATGATGATGCTGCATGATGCTGCATGATGCTGCATGATGCTGCATGATGATGCTGCATGGTGCTGCATGATGCTGCATGATGCTGCATGATGCTGCATGATGATGCTGCATGATGATGCTGCATGATGATGCTGCATGATGATGCTGCATGATGCTGCATGATGCTGCATGATGCTGCATGATGCTGCATGATGCTGCATGATGATGCTGCATGATGATGCTGCATGATGATGCTGCATGATGCTGCATGATGCTGCATGATGCTGCATGATGCTGCATGATGCTGCATGATGCTGCATGATGCTGCATGATGATGCTGCATGATGCTGCATGATGCTGCATGATGCTGCATGATGCTGCATGATGCTGCATGATGCTGCATGATGCTGCATGATGCTTCATGATGATGCTGCATGATGCTGCATGATGCTGCATGATGCTGCAAGATGCTGCATGATGCTACATGATGATGCTGCATGATGCTGCATGATGCTGCATGATGATGCTGCATGATGCTGCATGATGCTGCATGATGCTGCATGATGATGCTGCATGATGCTGCTGCATGATGCTGCATGATGCTGCATGATGCTGCTGCATGATGCTGCATGATGCTGCATGATGCTGCTGCATGATGCTGCATGATGCTGCATGATGCTGCTGCATGATGCTGCATGATGCTGCATGATGATGCTGCATGATGCTGCATGATGCTGCATGATGATGCTGCATGATGCTGCTGCATGATGCTGCATGATGCTGCATGATGCTGCTGCATGATGCTGCATGATGCTGCATGATGCTGCTGCATGATGCTGCATGATGCTGCATGATGCTGCTGCATGATGCTGCATGATGCTGCATGATGATGCTGCATGATGCTGCATGATGATGCTGCATGATGCTTCATGATGCTGCATGATGCTGCATGATGCTGCATGATGCTGCATGATGATGCTGCATGATGATGCTGCATGATGCTGCATGATGCTGCATGATGCTGCATGATGCTGCATGATGATGCTGCATGATGCTGTATGATGCTGCATGATGCTGCATGATGCTGCATGATGCTGCATGATGCTTCATGATGCTGCATGATGCTGCATGACGCTGCATGTAGATGCTGCATGACGCTGCATGATGATGCTGCATGATGCTGCATGATGATGCTGCATGATGATGCTGCATGATGCTGCATGATGCTGCATGATGCTGCATGATGATGCTGCATGATGCTGCATGATGCTGCATGATGCTGCATGATGCTGCATGATGATGCTGCATGATGATGCTGCATGATGCTGCATGATGCTGCATGATGATGCTGCATGATGATGCTGCATGATGCTGCATGATGATGCTGCATGATGCTGCATGATGATGCTGCATGATGCTGCATGATGCTTCATGATGCTGCATGATGCTGCATGATGATGCTGCATGATGATGCTGCATGATGCTGCATGATGATGCTGCATGATGATGCTGCATGATGCTGCATGATGATGCTGCATTATGCTGCATGATGCTGCATGATGATGCTGCATGATGCTGCATGATGCTGCATGATGCTGCATGATGCTGCATGATGATGCTGCATGATGATGCTGCATGATGCTGCATGATGATGCTGCATGATGATGCATGATGCTGCATGATGATGCTGCATGATGCTGTATGATGCTGCATGATGCTGCATGATGCTGCATGATGCTGCATGATGCTTCATGATGCTGCATGATGCTGCATGACGCTGCATGTAGATGCTGCATGACGCTGCATGATGATGCTGCATGATGCTGCATGATGATGCTGCATGATGATGCTGCATCATGCTGCATGATGATGCTGCATGATGATGCTGCATGATGCTGCATGATGCTGCATGATGCTGCATGATGATGCTGCATGATGCTGCATGATGCTGCATGATGCTGCATGATGCTGCATGATGATGCTGCATGATGATGCTGCATGATGCTGCATGATGCTGCATGATGATGCTGCATGATGATGCTGCATGATGCTGCATGATGATGCTGCATGATGCTGCATGATGATGCTGCATGATGCTGCATGATGCTTCATGATGCTGCATGATGCTGCATGATGATGCTGCATGATGATGCTGCATGATGCTGCATGATGATGCTGCATGATGATGCTGCATGATGCTGCATGATGATGCTGCATTATGCTGCATGATGCTGCATGATGATGCTGCATGATGCTGCATGATGCTGCATGATGCTGCATAATGCTGCATGATGCTGCATGATGCTGCATGATGCTGCATGATGATGCTGCATGATGCTGCATGATGCTGCATGATGATGCTGCATGATGATGCTGCATGATGATGCTGCATGATGATGCTGCATGATGATGCTGCATGATGATGCTGCATGATGATGCTGCATGATGATGCTGCATGATGCTGCATGATGCTGCATGATGCTGCATGATGATGCTGCATGATGCTGCATGATGCTGCATGATGATGCTGCATGATGCTGCATGATGTTTCATGATGATGCTGCATGATGCTGCATGATGCTGCATGATGCTGCATGATGCTGCATGATGCTGCATGATGCTGCATGATGCTGCATGATGCTGCATGATGCTGCATGATGCTGCATGATGCTGCATGATGATGCTGCATGATGATGCTGCATGATGCTGCATGATGCTGCATGATGCTGCATGATGCTGCATGATGCTGCATGATGCTGCATGATGCTGCATGATGATGCTGCATGATGATGCTGCATGATGCTGCATGATGATGCTGCATGATGCTGCATGATGATGCTGCATGATGATGTTGCATGATGCTGCATGATGTTGCATGATGCTGCATGATGCTGCATGATGCTGCATGATGCTGCATGATGCTGCATGATGATGCTGCATGATGCTGCATGATGCTGCATGATGATGCTGCATGATGCTGCATGATGATGTTGCATGATGCTGCATGATGATGCTGCATGATGCTGCATGATGATGCTGCATGATGCTGCATGATGCTGCATGATGATGCTGCATGATGCTGCTGCATGATGCTGCATGATGCTGCATGATGCTGCTGCATGATGCTGCATGATGCTGCATGATGCTGCTGCATGATGCTGCATGATGCTGCATGATGCTGCTGCATGATGCTGCATGATGCTGCATGATGATGCTGCATGATGCTGCATGATGATGCTGCATGATGCTTCATGATGCTGCATGATGCTGCATGATGCTGCATGATGCTGCATGATGATGCTGCATGATGATGCTGCATGATGCTGCATGATGCTGCATGATGCTGCATGATGCTGCATGATGATGCTGCATGATGCTGTATGATGCTGCATGATGCTGCATGATGCTGCATGATGCTGCATGATGCTTCATGATGCTGCATGATGCTGCATGACGCTGCATGTAGATGCTGCATGACGCTGCATGATGATGCTGCATGATGCTGCATGATGATGCTGCATGATGATGCTGCATGATGCTGCATGATGATGCTGCATGATGATGCTGCATGATGCTGCATGATGCTGCATGATGCTGCATGATGATGCTGCATGATGCTGCATGATGCTGCATGATGCTGCATGATGCTGCATGATGATGCTGCATGATGATGCTGCATGATGCTGCATGATGCTGCATGATGATGCTGCATGATGATGCTGCATGATGCTGCATGATGATGCTGCATGATGCTGCATGATGATGCTGCATGATGCTGCATGATGCTTCATGATGCTGCATGATGCTGCATGATGATGCTGCATGATGATGCTGCATGATGCTGCATGATGATGCTGCATGATGATGCTGCATGATGCTGCATGATGATGCTGCATTATGCTGCATGATGCTGCATGATGATGCTGCATGATGCTGCATGATGCTGCATGATGCTGCATGATGCTGCATGATGATGCTGCATGATGATGCTGCATGATGCTGCATGATGATGCTGCATGATGATGCATGATGCTGCATGATGATGCTGCATGATGCTGTATGATGCTGCATGATGCTGCATGATGCTGCATGATGCTGCATGATGCTTCATGATGCTGCATGATGCTGCATGACGCTGCATGTAGATGTTGCATGACGCTGCATGATGATGCTGCATGATGCTGCATGATGATGCTGCATGATGATGCTGCATGATGCTGCATGATGATGCTGCATGATGATGCTGCATGATGCTGCATGATGCTGCATGATGCTGCATGATGATGCTGCATGATGCTGCATGATGCTGCATGATGCTGCATGATGCTGCATGATGATGCTGCATGATGATGCTGCATGATGCTGCATGATGCTGCATGATGATGCTGCATGATGATGCTGCATGATGCTGCATGATGATGCTGCATGATGCTGCATGATGATGCTGCATGATGCTGCATGATGCTTCATGATGCTGCATGATGCTGCATGATGATGCTGCATGATGATGCTGCATGATGCTGCATGATGATGCTGCATGATGATGCTGCATGATGCTGCATGATGATGCTGCATTATGCTGCATGATGCTGCATGATGATGCTGCATGATGCTGCATGATGCTGCATGATGCTGCATAATGCTGCATGATGCTGCATGATGCTGCATGATGCTGCATGATGATGCTGCATGATGCTGCATGATGCTGCATGATGATGCTGCATGATGATGCTGCATGATGATGCTGCATGATGATGCTGCATGATGATGCTGCATGATGATGCTGCATGATGATGCTGCATGATGATGCTGCATGATGCTGCATGATGCTGCATGATGCTGCATGATGATGCTGCATGATGCTGCATGATGCTGCATGATGATGCTGCATGATGCTGCATGATGTTTCATGATGATGCTGCATGATGCTGCATGATGCTGCATGATGCTGCATGATGCTGCATGATGCTGCATGATGCTGCATGATGCTGCATGATGCTGCATGATGCTGCATGATGCTGCATGATGCTGCATGATGCTGCATGATGCTGCATGATGATGCTGCATGATGATGCTGCATGATGCTGCATGATGCTGCATGATGCTGCATGATGCTGCATGATGCTGCATGATGCTGCATGATGCTGCATGATGATGCTGCATGATGATGCTGCATGATGCTGCATGATGATGCTGCATGATGCTGCATGATGATGCTGCATGATGATGTTGCATGATGCTGCATGATGTTGCATGATGCTGCATGATGCTGCATGATGCTGCATGATGCTGCATGATGCTGCATGATGATGCTGCATGATGCTGCATGATGCTGCATGATGATGCTGCATGATGCTGCATGATGATGTTGCATGATGCTGCATGATGATGCTGCATGATGCTGCATGATGATGCTGCATGATGCTGCATGATGCTGCATGATGCTGCATGCTGCTGCATGATGCTGCATGATGCTGCATGATGATGCTGCATGATGATGCTGCATGATGCTGCATGATGATGCTGCATGATGCTGCATGATGCTGAATGATGCTGCATGATGATGCTGCATGATGATGCTGCATGATGATGCTGCATGATGCTGCATGATGCTGCATGATGCTGCATCATGCAGCATCATGCAGCATCATGCAGCATCATGCAGCATCATGCAGCATCATCATGCAGCATCATGCAGCATCATGCAGCATCATGCAGCATCATGCAGCATCATGCAGCATCATGCAGCATCATCATGCAGCATCATGCAGCATCATCATGCAGCATCATGCAGCATCATGCAGCATCATGCAGCATCATGCAGCATCATCATGCAGCATCATGCAGCATCATCATGCAGCATCATGCAGCATCATGCAGCATCATCATGCAGCATCATGCAGCATCATGCAGCATCATCATGCAGCATCATGCAGCATCATGCAGCATCATCATGCAGCATCATGCAGCATCATGCAGCATCATGCAGCATCATGCAGCATCATGCAGCATCATGCAGCATCATGCAGCATCATGCAGCATCATCATGCAGCATCATCATGCAGCATCATGCAGCATCATGCAGCATCATGCAGCATCATGCAGCATCATCATGCAGCATCATGCAGCATCATGCAGCATCATGCAGCATCATGCAGCATCATCATGCAGCATCATCATGCAGCATCATCATGCAGCATCATCATGCAGCAGCATCATGCAGCATCATGCAGCATCATGCAGCATCATCATGCAGCATCATGCAGCATCATGCAGCATCATGCAGCATTATCATGCAGCATCATGCTGCATCATCATGCAGCATCATGCAGCATCATGCAGCATCATGCAGCATCATGCAGCATCATGCAGCATCATGCAGCATCATCATGCATCATCATGCAGCATCATGCAGCATCATCATGCAGCATCATGCAGCATCATGCAGCATCATGCAGCATCATGCAGCATCATGCAACATCATCATGCAGCATCATGCAGCATCATCATGCAGCATCATCATGCAGCATCATCATGCAGCATCATGCAGCATCATGCATCATCATGCAGCATCATGCAGCATCATGCAGCATCATGCAGCATCATGCAGCATCATCATGCAGCATCATGCAGCATCATGCAGCATCATGCAGAATCATGCAGCATCATGCAGCATCATCATGCAGCATCATGCAGCATCATCATGCAGCATCATGCAGCATCATCATGCAGCATCATGCAGCATCATCATGCAGCATCATGCAGCATCATGCAGCATCATGCAGCATCATGCAGCATCATCATGCAGCAACATGCAGCATCATGCAGCATCATCATGCAGCATCATGCAGCATCATGCATCATCATGCAGCATCATGCAGCATCATGCAGCATCATGCAGCATCATGCAGCATCATGCAGCATCATCATGCAGCATCATGCAGCATCATGCAGCATCATGCAGCATCATCATGCAGCATCATGCAGCATCATGCAGCATCATGCAGCATCATCATGCAGCATCATGCAGCATCATGCAGCATCATGCAGCATCATCATGCAGCATCATGCAGCATGTTGTATCTATGCCCTGTTTTCCGTTATTAATATTAAGAATAATTAAGAAATTTTTTTTTTTTTTCATTATATCTATATATACTTTTTTTAATTAAATAATGAAAACAACCCACTACAAGCACACCAGGAATCTGTGAAACGGCCATTAAACTGGTAAGAAGTCAGTCACAGAGAGGTCATAGACATCCAGATGGACAAAAAGATGTATGGACTAACCTCCCAAAGACATCTGGAGATGTACAGATAAGGTGCAGAGTAAATAACGGTTGAAACTCGCGTTTTCTTAACGTTTTCCTTACCGAAAAGTAGAAACTTAACAAAGATAATTAACCAACAAACAATAATTTTTATTATTAGTAATTCCCTTATATTCACCGCATACATATTATTTAGAAGTATATGTTTCCTATCTACACGACCTTCCGAAAAACTAAAGAGTACGAATTCCAGAAAGCTTAAGTGGAAACATAGTTACATTTAACCTCAGGACATTAAAATATAACTCAGAATAAAACACCAATCTCTGGAGAACTAAACTTGGCGAAGCCCCAAAATAATAATGTGACGAGGATCATTACGAATATTCATTAATCATAGACGAATGATAACCACGATACTAAGACCGAAGGAACTCATAAAATATAATTCAAGAATAAATGTAACACACAGGACCACATAAATGTATTACAAACATCTCCTCAGCCACCTTTGTCTTCCAGCGGGGTCTGGCAAGCAAGGAGGGAGCAAAAAGGTCACAAGGGGGGGGGGGTTTGTGCTGACATTGTTTGTTTTCTCTCGCAAGAGACGCGGAGAGAGGAGAGGGTGCTCACGTTTTGAGTTAAACACGGCCGTCTTTGTCTCCCCGCAGCACAAACAGATGGCCCATGAATGTTTGGAGGGTTAGGAAAGGTCGTGAGGAGGAGTCGCGGGGGTGTCTGCTTTTTCTCGCTCTGTTTGTGTTTTGTTGCCCGCTCGCAAGGAATGCGCAGAGGGGAGTCACGTTTTGAGTTAGGCACGGGCGCACACAGCGAACAGGCAGTCTGGGTTGAGTCGTGCTCAGTCTCGCAACTCGGCTTGTGACGCGGTGTTGCGACGGGGCTCGCAAGAGAGCTGGGGCGGTTGTGCCTCGAGAAGTGATGGAACGAGGAGGAGTCGTTCGAGTCGCAGAAGTCTGAGTTCAACCTGGGTCGGGGCTGGGTTTCAGCCGTGCTCCGGCTGGCGGAGCGTCGTGAGGAAACGAAACACCGATGCCGATAGCAGGTGTCGCTTCTCGCAGAACGAAGTTAAGTGCGAGTGAAGCTGGCAGCTGCACGAACAAGGGAAACGCGGAGCAGAGAGAGTGACGAGCGACGACAAGCAATCAACCTGTAAAAGGGCGGAGATCGCCAAGCGTCGACCAAGCGAGTAAAGCAGAGAGCGCGAAGTAGTGGAGAAAGCCTGGTCAAATGGCTGTGAGGAAGAGGACAGCGCCATCGAATGCGCCGTGTGTCTAATACACACCCAGATCAACCAGCATCAACCAAAACTGACTCGTCATCCCGCAGTGGAGAAAGAGAGTCAAAGTCTTCCGAACGAGCGCCACCGAGCGCCACCGGGCGCCACCGGGCGCCACCGAGCGCCACCGAGCGACACCGAGCGACACCGGGCGCCACCGGGCGCCACCGAGCGCCACCGAGCGACACCGAGCGACATCGAGCGCCACCGAGCGCCACCGAGTGACACGAGCGACCGAGCATCTTCAAGGACAGCATCGTGCCAACTCGTCATTTAGCAGTAGAGGGAGAGAGAGCGCAAGAGCAGCACGACTCGGACGTCACCGGGCGTCACCGAGCGTCGTGCCAACTCGTCGTCCAGCAGTGGAGAGAGAGCGAGGGAGCAGCAGGAGCAGAGCGGCGGCCACGCCCAACCCAGAGAAAACTTCTGGCCGCTGTTCGTATCCTCCCACACCACACAAGCTAACGACACAACTCCCGGCTCTAAGAATTAATTAATATTACAAGGGGACAACGCACACACAGCACGCACACGAATAAGACAAAAAAAATTGTCTTTGCGTTTCAAAAAGGGTTGCCATTTCGAGGTGGTGCGTTCAATATCAACTGATCGTGCAAAGCAGTTGCTGTCGTCGAGTTACATGAATAAGAAATGTTTTAGTCATTCATTTTCGTTAACTGCATAATCACGCCAATGAAGAAGTATTTTTAGTCATTCATTTTCGTTACTGCATAATCTTGTCCATGAATTGATTGATGTATACTTGCTTTCGGATAAGAGAGTGTCATGTGCTTGTTAAGAATAAAATTGCTTAACACCAACTGTTCGAGTGCTTCTTTCCAAGTCCATGCAAAACTATCTTATTCTTGATAACTGTATCCTGCGATGAGATATGAAAATGGAGACCTAAAATATCATAACACACACTAAGATAATCGGTAAACGTTTAATCGATGATAATCGTATTATCCTGATTGATATAACAATGGATAAACGAAGCTAAGCCTAATTATCATAACTGCTCACAGTAACATAATCGCAAGCATCCGCATAAATCACTACGATTATCTCCGCGATTATCATAATTTATGCATATAATTACACACATTATAATAATTTATGCATGTTAATACACACATTAACATAATGCGATTTGCGCATTTTTCGGAAAAATATTATTTTTTATTATTTTTATCAAAATTTCATAACCCGACACATACAACAGCCTCCATCTGCAGCAAATCGCCACAAGGTAAGAACAGAAATGAGTGACGTCAAGATGACCACACTGAATGGTGGGACATCACGACGGTCATGTTTCAAGGGGGACGTGACAGTGACCATGATGCATGGGGGACTTCATGGTGGCCATGTTGCATGGGTGATGTACCGTTCGACTTTTGCCATTCTCTGGTCTCACACCGGCGAGACAAGGTCATAGAGAAGGCTGTCTCTGGTGCAGGCCAGTCAATTTCAAACACAATGCATATATTATCGGAGCATGTTTGTTTGCATATTTTTCCACAAGTATGTGGTAAATGCAGACTTGATGCCTTGCAAAAGGTATCTATTTGGTGTTTGAACATATTAACACCTGTTTTTGTGCCAGAAAGGGTAAAAGCTATTCTTATTTCATAAAATCCTTGGCATATCTGTGTTGTATTTATCTAATTCATTAACCCCGTTGTCAAACCCAAGCAACCGAAGACGTCATCAAAGCTGCATATAGCTGGACATCGAACGAAGATGGTCACTGCATCGCACGTTTTCAGATGTGCTTCTGCAGTCATCTGGAATGCTCTTCCGACATTAGGAAGCCACTGGAGCGATGCTCATTTAAATCTATAATTTTTGCGAACTTTTTAGTTTATTGTCCTTCTCCTTCACTTCTGATTAGCAGGGTTGCTGAAGCACGATGCAAAATAAGTTCAACATACAGACATAACTGGTATTGGCCAAAACATCCAAATCCCCTGCAAACTCCTCAAATTGGGATCACACAGCAGACGTAATGGCAGCAGCGTCACCCCCATTCTCTGTAAATCATCTGCAGGAACCTCCTGAAAAGAAATCTAAACATATGATCACCGACAGCTGTTGTTGTTATTCTCTTGCCTGCAGCAATCCTGGCTCTCTTTGGCCCTCAAATGACCCACCAGGAGAAGCTGGAGCTTGTCGCCATACAGGAAGTATGGTACTTTGCGCTCCGCAACAGATCCCGGGGACCAAACAACGATGGATACGACGACCACGAACATCATTACATTCCGGTGAGACTCGCCACAAAGCCCTCCCGGGGGGGCGGTCACAGGCGCAGCGGTCGCGAGGTTCGTGGCTTCTTGTCATTACACCAGAAGTACCAACCAACCAGAGACAGCACACATGCACTCTCCCACACACTTCACAATCAAGTTTATTTCCCAAGTTAAGCCCATTGAGCTAATGAGCTTTTTAAGGGTGTCTCAGCCAGCAGACATCAGAGCATTCCACAATTACAGATTTAAGAAAACCAAACACTTAATAAAACAATTATTTCGTAAAATAATGCTCACACTTCTTACATGTTGTGATTTTCAAAATATAGTCAGTCTAAATGATTGTAATTTGGTGCAGGTCCAGCATGAGCACCTCCACTACCGCTATGAGGTGCTGAAGAAGATTGGGTACGGAGGTCAAGGCCAGGTGATCCGGTGCCTTGACCACATGAGGAACACCCTGGTGGCCGTGAAGATCTTGGTATCACCATTGAGGTAAGAATTCAGAGCGGTGTTGTCACAAGGACGACGTTGTTGTTCAGTCCTTTGCTGTGGGCAGTCGTGTGATGAGGTGGTGACAACTCGTGCCTCACAGATGGTCCCCGGTTCGACTCCTGACTCGGGTGCCCTCCTGTGTGGAGTTTGTATGTTCTCCCCCTGTTCTGGATCAGTTCACTCTTACATGACGTTAATTCTTCATTTCACCTGGTAGATGCATTCCTGAAAAGTGCCGCGTTAAGGGAAAGCACATTAAGCAAACATAATATCCCCATATATAATGTAACGATAAAGTTTTGCAAGATATAATACACGCACACAGTGATATGAAGAGACCAATAATGGCGGGTATGCTGTCACGTCACGTTATCATTCCGCATTCCGCCTACTGTATCACCGCTCAGCCGGGCAGTTTCATAGCAGGCATATTGCACGTTATAATGGGCGCTTTCCTGCATTAGAACAGATGCATTACGGATTATAATGGGTGCGGTCCGTGTTATAACGGGAGCCTTCCACGTTATAATGGGCACGTTCCACGCTATAAAATGCACGTTCCACGCTTTAATGAGGTTATCCCATGTCATAACGGGCGCGTTCTGTGTTATAACATGTGCGTTCTGCGTTATAGCAGCTACATCATGGGACCTCCTTTGCCAATACCAAAAAGATACCCGCAAAGGAGGTCCCATGATGTAGCTGCTCACCCCGAGCTCTCATGCCTCTGATAGTGCTCGTCTTTGTGCTGTACGCCTTTTGGCGTCCTCTGGTTTAACACCGTTTTGAGACTAGACTTAACAGAAAGCTGTCTGGTGTGGACCAATCAGTTTAAAAGACAATGCATATATTATCAGAGTATGTTTTTTGTTTGCATACTGACCACAAGTATTGTGGTTAATTCAGACATGATTCCTTGTAAAAGGTTTCATTTTTTTTTTACATCTTAACACTTGTTTTGTTGCCAGGAAAAAGGGGAAAATCTATTCTCATATTTTGGTATTGGCAAAGGAGGTCCCATGATGTTCCACGTTATAATGCCTTGCTCTGTGAGAGCCACATTCAGTCACGAATTAGCTATGGCTCAGTCTCTAAAACTCAGGCTCAGCTCCAGCTCAGCCGTGGTTTGGCTCAGGCTTGAGCCACTCAGCTGCTGATAAAGATACACGAGTGGCTCAGCCGTGGCTTGGCTCAGCTCCTGGAAATCCTGAGTGTGGCTGGGACCATGCTCGGAGTCGGCTCAATTCACACATTAGGGAATCACTACGTTAAGGCAGCACCCCAAACCCCCTCTATCCCTTGCTTATTTTATCCTCTTCCCTATCCTTTCTGGAACCTTCCATGAGCGCGCTACTGGAACTCATAATGACATTACACTTGGGGAACGTATAATTATTTAATTTTGAATATAATTTGTTTCTGGTCATTCCTTAAGCAAGTCTAAGTCATGATTCATTTGTGCATTTTCTCTGCACAGCTCCAAGCGTGATACATCTCAAGAGAATGGAGATCAAGATGGCTCTGGAACTTCAGGGCGAGGGCAGTGATGAGGACTACAACGTCGTCAAAGTCCTGAACCATTTTGACTTCAGAGGACACCACTGCATGTGGTGTCCTCTACCATGTGTTCCCACCGCCCCCCCCCCCCTTGGCGTGGTAAACTTCATTAGCTAAACAAAAACTATTTTACACTATGGGAACCTCATTTGCCAGTAAAAATATGATAATTGGTTCTTTACCCTTCTATCTGGCAACAAAACTGACACCTTTTTTTACAAGGAGTCATGTTTGCATAGACCGCAATACCTGCAGTCATAATACAAACAAAAGAACATAACTCTGATAATGTGCACTGTCCTTAAAGTTGATTGATCCACACCCGAGACAGCTTTCCTTAGAGCCTAGTCTCATATGGGTTGGACCAGATGACGCCAAAAGGCGCAAAACTCAAAGACAATGCACCATCAGAGTATGAGAGCTCGGGGCAAGCATCTACACTATGGGAACCTCATTTGCCAGTAAAAATATGATAATTGGTTCTTTACCCTTCTATCTGGCAACAAAACTGACACCTTTTTTTACAAGGAGTCATGTTTGCATAGACCGCAATACCTGCAGTCATAATACAAACAAAAGAACATAACTCTGATAATGTGCACTGTCCTTAAAGTTGATTGATCCACACCCGAGACAGCTTTCCTTAGAGCCTAGTCTCATATGGGTTGGACCAGATGACGCCAAAAGGCGCACAACTCAAAGACAATGCACCATCAGAGTATGAGAGCTCGGGGCAAGCATCTACACTATGGGAACCTCATTTGCCAGTAAAAATATGATAATTGGTTCTTTACCCTTCATCTGGTCCAACCCATATGAGACTAGGCTCTAAGGAAAGCTGTCTCGGGTGTGGATCAATCAACTTTAAGGACAGTGCACATTATCAGAGTTATGTTCTTTTGTTTGTATTATGACTGCAGGTATTGCGGTCTATGCAAACATGACTCTATGTAAAAAAAATGTGTCAGTTTTGTTGCCAGATAGAAGGGTAAAGAACCAATTATCATATTTTTACTGGCAAATGAGGTTCCCATAGTGTAGATGCTTGCCCCGAGCTCTCATACTCTGATGGTGCATTGTCTTTGAGTTGTGCGCCTTTTGGCGTCATCTGGTCCAACCCATATGAGACTAGGCTCTAAGGAAAGCCGTCTCGGGTGTGGATCAATCAACTTTAAGGACAGTGCACATTATCAGAGTTATGTTCTTTTGTTTGTATTATGACTGCAAGTATTGCGGTCTATGCAAACATGACTCCTTGTAAAAAAAAGGTGTCAGTTTTGTTGCCAGATAGAAGGGTAAAGAACCAATTATCAAAAACTATTTTATTTAGCAGGTAAAGCCCACTGCCCTATTAGTTATTTTTCACAAGCGGCCTGGCTACAACTGATAGCTAAAAAAAGTGGCTGATGTGGAAATGTATGGCAGCCAAATACTCTAAACACGTTTCTAAATATGGAGGGAAAAACCAGAGGACCCGGAGAAAAATCCACGTGACCAGGGGGAGAACATGCAAACTCAGAATATACATGCGTCAGGGTCAGGATCAAAGCCCCGATCTCTTCCACACCAGGGGGGGTGATAACATCACACCACCGGGGCTAGATGTTACTTCTGGGATTCCCGTGCCAACCTCGCATTGCGATACTGTGGAGCTGGCATGTGCCCCAGGTGCACTAGAGGCCACTCCTCTTTTCTCAATCAGCACCGCCCACTTTTATATAGCCACGCCTCCACTCGATCAGCAGGTTGGCTGCAGCGCAGTGGTGACGCTTGTGCACCTCGATGAAAATCCCTGAGTTTGATTCTCAACACGGACGCCTTTCTGCGTGGAGTTTTTGTATCTCCTAATAGATAACTCCACCACCCAGAAACAGAGCCAATGAAAGCAAGTGGTCAGATGTGCTAGCTGATTCGGTTTATCAGCAAACCAATGACCTAAACCCACACGGAGCTATGACTCATATTAGTCGTGAATGTGCAAATAGAATATTAATATTGTCGTTATCATAATCCACGCAGTATTGCAGGGTATGCCACTGACACTGCGTCGTTGTAATTGTTGTTGTTGCTTCTGCCTCTTTCACAGGGAGAGCCTCCATGATGTGATTATGGAAGCAGGGCTCCGGCAATTGCACATGGGGATGGTGAAAACTTACACCAGGGGCATCAAGTTTCTTTGCCACACCAAGGCCAGGAGCATTATCCATGCGGACATCAAGCCAGTGAGTGGACACAGCATTCAGCGTGACTTTGTTCCAGAGTTGTCATTATTGGGGACTCGGACCATAGAGAAAACCGCCCACGTTGGTCACAGGGTCGATGTGTTAGCTCTGTCCGTCTATCTGGAAGGAGACAGGGTCATGTTACCTCTGGTGATGATCCGGTATGAATTAAACTGTCGTGTAGAGTCGTGTCGCTATTGGGGGACTCACCACGGAGAAAACCAGCAATGTAGATCACAGCGTTGCCACAAACTTTGGGAAACACAAACCGGAGCCGAAAAGAATGATTTTCATAACGTGCCAAACACGCGTTTGAACCGACAGGTGCCCATTGTCGGCTTCCATGCTGTGAATGGAAAACTTCCCAAATCGTCACTAAATCCGTGCGCCCTCGAGTGTGGTCTTTGGTTTGTAACTCGTTAACGGGCAGCTGTGAGCAACTAGGATAAGTTGTCTATAGAGCCGCACCCTTTTACATATGTAATAAAAGACTCGGACGCTTCTCTCTGTCCTGTGTCCTTTATTTGGGTTCGATCTCTTTTCCCTCACGGCACTCCCCTATATACTCTCTGCTCTGCAGCCCCAGGCTGCTGTCGCTCACGTAGCCCAACTCCCTCCTAGCAGACCCGCTGCTGTCTCGTCGTGCAGACCCCTGCTGCCCGACTCCTCCCTTGCAGACCCGCTGCTCTCTGCAGCCTCCTCGCTGCTCCTGCTGCCCGGGGGTCGGTCACCGTTGGCCGACGGTGCCGATCCTCGTGGCTCGGGTGTGTGGCGATCTCGCCACTCTCTCCTCACCCTTCGCCCTGCGTGGCCTCCCACTTTCCCAGTCTCCGATCACTCCCGACTGCTTCCGGTTACCCCCCTTATAGACCCCTACCCTCTCCCCCACGTGACGTAACTCCTCCCCCCATGACGTCACTTCCGGGAGGTCGTTTACGCCCGCATTACACCACCCTCCCCCGTAGAGAAAATCCAGCCGACCTCGGCTGAACACAACTCCAATAAGCAATGCGAGCGAACACGACCGAATACGAAAAAGGACACAGAACACACCATAATATACCGAAAAAACAAGAACACAACACAATAATTAACGAAATGTGAGGGATTTCGAGCGGGTACGGGTCGCCGGGCCGTCCCGGACGGTCGGTGGCCCTCCCGCCGAGCGGGAACGTGGCAGGGTTTTAAGAGCGACAGGCTGAAGTTCGTCTGTCGCTATTGGAGGCCTGGCAACGTCCCGGTCCCCTATTTTCGAAGGCGCAGCATCAGAGGCGTCCCGCAATCGTGTCCGCGGCGGGGTTGGAAGGGCTGCGGGCCTCAAAGGTTCCGCAGCCGTGGTAGGCGCACCCCGAGCTGGGTCTTCTTTCCCCTGCCGCGTCACGGCCGGCTCGTCTGTGAAAGGCACGACAGGCGCTCTAGCAAAGTCAGCAGGCACAGGCAAGGGCGAGTTGGCAGCAACAGACCCCGGCAAGGCAACCTCAGGAGATGACGCATCCGGTCGAGGGGCCACGTATGGTTTCAACCGAGATGTATGGACGAATCAACGCCGAGAACCAAACCGAACACGCGCCGACTGTGGGTTGGGAACCTCGATGAGGCGAACCGGCCCTTGCCATGGCTTATGTAATTTAGGAGAGGTACCTGGCCGCACCTGTGGACAATGGAGCCAGGCCAGGTCCCCCGTTTTCCAGGGGCATTCCCCTTTTGAACGTCGCGCACACCGCTCGTTCCGAGCCTGGGCTTTGGCCGTAGCCATGCGAGCCCCCACCCGCGCCTCAGTGACTCGGCGAACGGTGTCCTGAATATAATCAGGAAGAGGCTTGACAGGTCCCCTCGCTCCGGTTCCCAACTGTTCATTAATCGGCGGTACGTTTTCACGACCGTACATTAGAAAAAACGGCGAATATCCTGTAGCCGCATGCGGCGTCATCCGGTACGCTGAAAGCACCCCAGGGATATGCAAATCCCAATCCGATTGTTTTTCACTAACCGTATGGCACAACATGGCGGACAGGGTCCGATTAAGCCGTTCCACCATACCATCCGTTTGTGGGTAGTAGGGAGATGTCCGTATTTTTTTTGTACCCAGCGCCGCACACACCTCCCCCAACAATTTCGAGGAAAGATTCCGGCCTTGGTCTGTAAGGAGCCTCTCCGGCGCCCCTTTGTCCATAACATACCCAAATAGAAAGGCGTCTGTGATAGACGCCGCTGACTGGTCAGGCAAAGGCCAGGCCATCGGCCAGCGGGAGAGGTACTCCACCCCTACCAGCAAATATTTATTTCCCCTAGCGGATGGCGGAAAGGGTCCCAAAATATCTAACGCCACCAACTCATTAACTCGAGACACCTGAATAGATTGTATCGGCGGCACATATGGATGTTTAGGTGGCTTACGGCGGGCACAATCGGGACACGCGCGAACGTGCCCGACGACATCCGTCGTCATGCCGTGCCAATAGTAGTCTCGCTGCAGCGTCAATAGCGTCTTCTGCACCCCCAGATGTAAAAGCGTGTCACAATGCAGAGTCCTAATCAATTCGTACCGCAATGATGCCGGTACAACCAGACGCCAGCGTTCCTGCATCCCTTCCCTCCACATCAGCAAGCCATCACGGAGAGCGGTTTCCGGCACGCCTCCCGCACAGAGTCGCCCACTCCCCTTCACAGGCCGCTTACGTAACGTTACCAAAGAATCATCCAACATTTGTTCCCGAATCCACACAGACCTCGGGAGATGAAGAATGCCATCAGCCGGTCCCCCATCAGCCGGCCCCGCATCAGCCGGCCCCGGCTCAAGCGGAGCTTCCGGCACTTCGACTGCCAGCGCGACAAGCGGAGGGGGGTGCTGAATCGGGCGCACACGCGCAAGGGGATCGCTGCGGCAGCCTGGAAAGTGCGTCCGCATTAGCGTGACGCACTCCCTTCCGATGGTGAATTTGGAAGGAAAATTCTTGCAGCGTGTCCAACCACCGCGCCAACTGGCCGGATGGTTGGTCCATTTTAAGAGCATACTGCAAGGCCGCATGATCCGTGCGAACAATAAACGAACGACCGTACAGATACGGTCGAAATTGGCGGAGAAAAAAAACAATAGCCAAAAGTTCCCTGCGAGTGACGCAGTAGCGGGTTTCAGCGGGAGACAAAACCCGGCTACCATACGCCACCACGCGTTCTACACCACCTTTAGACTGAGATAACACCGCCCCAATGCCCGTGTCACTCGCGTCCGTATCCAGAATGAAGGGATGTGCAAAATCCGGATAATCCAACGTCGGTGCCGTAGCCAATAGATCGCGTAGGCCTCGAAACGCCGCCTCCTCTGGCGGTCCCCAAGCAAATTTGTGTCCTTTACCTGTCAGGAGATGCAAAGGCCTCGCGATCGTAGCAAAATTTGGAACAAACCTCCGATAATATGAGGCGAATCCCAAAAACCGACGCACATCCCCCACCGTGACAGGGGTTGGCCAGTCACGGACGCATGCAGTTTTGTCCGGATCTGTGGCCACCCCGTCCGCACTGACGATGTGCCCCAAATAACGCATGGAGTGTTGCAGTAGGTGACGTTTCTTGGGCTTAAATTTCAAATTAGCAGAACGCATCCTGATGAACACGGCCTCCAACCGCTATAAATGCTCGTCAAATGTGCGGCTGAAAACGATATCGTCCAAATATATAAGACATGTCTCCCACTGCAACCCCGTTAATACCAACTCCATCAACCTCTGAAAAGTGGCAGGGGCCGCATTCAGCCCCATCGGAAGACAGTTAAATTGGAATAACCCCTGCGGCGTACGGAAAGCAGTCTTTTCTCGCGAGGACTCGTCGAGGGGAAGCTGCTCCTGGTCTTGGTGTGGCAAAGAAACTTGAGGATGCCCCTGGTGTAAGTTTTCACCATCCCCATGTGCAATTGCCGGAGCCCTGCTTCCGTAATCACATCATGGAGGCTCTCCCTGTGAAAGAGGCAGAAGCAACAACAACAATTACAATGACGCAGTGTCAGTGGCATACCCTGCAATACTGCGTGGATTATGATAACGACAATATTAATATTCTATTTGCACATTCACGACTAATATGAGTCATAGCTCCGTGTGGGTTTAGGTCATTGGTTTGCTGATAAACCGAATCAGCTAGCACATCTGACCACTTGCTTTCATTGGCTCTGTTTCTGGGTGGTGGAGTTATCTATTAGGAGATACAAAAACTCCACGCAGAAAGGCGTCCGTGTTGAGAATCAAACTCAGGGATTTTCATCGAGGTGCACAAGCGTCACCACTGCGCTGCAGCCAACCTGCTGATCGAGTGGAGGCGTGGCTATATAAAAGTGGGCGGCGCTGATTGAGAAAAGAGGAGTGGTCTCTAGTGCACCTGGGGCACATGCCAGCTCCACAGTATCGCAATGCGAGGTTGGCACGGGAATCCCAGAAGTAACATCTAGCCCCGGTGGTGTGATGTTATCACCCCCCCTGGTGTGGAAGAGATCGGGGCTTTGATCCTGACCCTGACGCATGTATATTCTGACTTTGCATGTTCTCCCCCTGGTCACGTGGATTTTTCTCCGGGTCCTCTGGTTTTTCCCTCCATATTTAGAAACGTGTTTAGAGTATTTGGCTGCCATACATTTCCACATCAGCCACTTTTTTTAGCTATCATTTGTAGCCAGGCCGCTTGTGAAAAATAACTAATAGGGCAGTGGGCTTTACCTGCTAAATAAAATAGTTTTTGTTTAGCTAATGAAGTTAACCACGCCAAGGGGAGTGGTTAACTTCATTAGCTATGACTGCAGGTATTGCGGTCTATGCAAACATGACTCCTTGTAAAAAAAGGTGTCAGTTTTGTTGCCAGATAGAAGGGTAAAGAACCAATTATCATATTTTTACTGGCAAATGAGGTTCCCATAGTGTAGATGCTTGCCCCGAGCTCTCATACTCTGATGGTGCATTGTCTTTGAGTTGTGCGCCTTTTGGCGTCATCTGGTCCAACCCATATGAGACTAGGCTCTAAGGAAAGCTGTCTCGGGTGTGGATCAATCAACTTTAAGGACAGTGCACATTATCAGAGTTATGTTCTTTTGTTTGTATTATGACTGCAGGCATTGCGGTCTATGCAAACATGACTCCTTGTAAAAAAAGGTGTCAGTTTTGTTGCCAGATAGAAGGGTAAAGAACCAATTATCATATTTTTACTGGCAAATGAGGTTCCCATAGTGTAAAATAGTTTTTGTTTAGCTAATGAAGTTTACCACGCCAAGGGGGGGGGGGGGGGGGGGCGGTGGGAACACATGGTACGTACTTCAACAGCTCCAGGACAATGCAGTGGTGTCCTCTGAAGTCAAAATGGTTCAGGACTTTGACGACGTTGTAGTCCTCATCACTGCCCTCGTCCTGAAGTTCCAGAGCCATCTTGATCTCCATTCTCTTGAGATGTATCACGCTTGGAGCTGTGCAGAGAAAATGCACAAATGAATCATGACTTAGACTTGCTTAAGGAATGACCAGAAACAAATTATATTCAGAATTAAATAATTATACGTTCCCCAAGTGTAATGTCATTATGAGTTCCAGTAGCGCGCTCATGGAAGGTTCCAGAAAGGATAGGGAAGAGGATAAAATAAGCAAGGGATAGAGGGGGTTTGGGGTGCTGCCTTAACGTAGTGATTCCCTAATGTGTGAATTGAGCCGACTCCGAGCATGGCCCCAGCCACACTCAGGATTTCCAGGAGCTGAGCCAAGCCACGGCTGAGCCACTCGTGTATCTTTATCAGCAGCTGAGTGGCTCAAGCCTGAGCCAAACCACGGCTGAGCTGGAGCTGAGCCTGAGTTTTAGAGACTGAGCCATAGCTGATTCGTGACTGAATGTGGCTCTCACAGAGCAAGGCATTATAACGTGGAACATCATGGGACCTCCTTTGCCAATACCAAAATATGAGAATAGATTTTCCCCTTTTTCCTGGCAACAAAACAGGTGTTAAGATGTAAAAAAAAAAAAAAACCTTTTACAAGGAATCATGTCTGAATTAACCACAATACTTGTGGTCAGTATGCAAACAAAAAACATACTCTGATAATATATGCATTGTCTTTTAAACTGATTGGTCCACACCAGACAGCTTTCTGTTAAGTCTAGTCTCAAAACGGTGTTAAACCAGAGGACGCCAAAAGGCGTACAGCACAAAGACGAGCACTATCAGAGGCATGAGAGCTCGGGGTGAGCAGCTACATCATGGGACCTCCTTTGCGGGTATCTTTTTGGTATTGGCAAAGGAGGTCCCATGATGTAGCTGCTATAACGCAGAACGCACATGTTATAACACAGAACGCGCCCGTTATGACATGGGATAACCTCATTAAAGCGTGGAACGTGCATTTTATAGCGTGGAACGTGCCCATTATAACGTGGAAGGCTCCCGTTATAACACGGACCGCACCCATTATAATCCGTAATGCATCTGTTCTAATGCAGGAAAGCGCCCATTATAACGTGCAATATGCCTGCTATGAAACTGCCCGGCTGAGCGGTGATACAGTAGGCGGAATGCGGAATGATAACGTGACGTGACAGCATACCCGCCATTATTGGTCTCTTCATATCACTGTGTGCGTGTATTATATCTTGCAAAACTTTATCGTTACATTATATATGGGGATATTATGTTTGCTTAATGTGCTTTCCCTTAACGCGGCACTTTTCAGGAATGCATCTACCAGGTGAAATGAAGAATTAACGTCATGTAAGAGTGAACTGATCCAGAACAGGGGGAGAACATACAAACTCCACACAGGAGGGCACCCGAGTCAGGAGTCGAACCGGGGACCATCTGTGAGGCACGAGTTGTCACCACCTCATCACACGACTGCCCACAGCAAAGGACTGAACAACAACGTCGTCCTTGTGACAACACTGCTCTGAATTCTTACCTCAATGGTGATACCAAGATCTTCACGGCCACCAGGGTGTTCCTCATGTGGTCAAGGCACCGGATCACCTGGCCTTGACCTCCGTACCCAATCTTCTTCAGCACCTCATAGCGGTAGTGGAGGTGCTCATGCTGGACCTGCACCAAATTACAATCATTTAGACTGACTATATTTTGAAAATCACAACATGTAAGAAGTGTGAGCATTATTTTACGAAATAATTGTTTTATTAAGTGTTTGGTTTTCTTAAATCTGTAATTGTGGAATGCTCTGATGTCTGCTGGCTGAGACACCCTTAAAAAGCTCATTAGCTCAATGGGCTTAACTTGGGAAATAAACTTGATTGTGAAGTGTGTGGGAGAGTGCATGCGTGCTGTCTCTGGTTGGTTGGTACTTCTGGTGTAATGACAAGAAGCCACGAACCTCGCGACCGCTGCGCCTGTGACCGCCCCCCCAGGAGGGCTTTGTGGCGAGTCTCACCGGAATGTAATGATGTTCGTGGTCGTCGTATCCATCGTTGTTTGGTCCCCGGGATCTGTTGCGGAGCGCAAAGTACCATACTTCCTGTATGGCGACAAGCTCCAGCTTCTCCTGGTGGGTCATTTGAGGGCCAAAGAGAGCCAGGATTGCTGCAGGCAAGAGAATAACAACAACAGCTGTCGGTGATCATATGTTTAGATTTCTTTTCAGGAGGTTCCTGCAGATGATTTACAGAGAATGGGGGTGATGCTGCTGCCATTACGTCTGCTGTGTGATCCCAATTTGAGGAGTTTGCAGGGGATTTGGATGTTTTGGCCAATACCAGTTATGTCTGTATGTTGAACTTATTTTGCATCGTGCTTCAGCAACCCTGCTAATCAGAAGTGAAGGAGAAGGACAATAAACTATTTAAATTATAGATTTAAATGAGCATCGCTCCAGTGGCTTCCTAATGTCGGAAGAGCATTCCAGATGACTGCAGAAGCACATCTGAAAACGTGCGATGCAGTGACCATCTTCGTTCGATGTCCAGCTATATGCAGCTTTGATGACGTCTTCGGTTGCTTGGGTTGACAACGGGGTTAATGAATTATATAAATACAACACAGATATGCCAAGGATTTTATGAAATAAGAATAGCTTTTACCCTTTCTGGCACAAAAACAGGTGTTAATATGTTGAAACACCAAATAGATACCTTTTGCAAGGCATCAAGTCTGCATTTACCACATACTTGTGGAAAAATATGCAAACAAACATGCTCCGATAATATATGCATTGTGTTTGAAATTGACTGGCCTGCACCAGAGACAGCCTTCTCTATGACCTTGTCTCGCCGGTGTGAGACCAGAGAATGGCAAAAGTCGAACGGTACATCACCCATGCAACATGGCCACCATGAAGTCCCCCATGCATCATGGTCACTGTCACGTCCCCCTTGAAACATGACCGTCGTGATGTCCCACCATTCAGTGTGGTCATCTTGACGTCACTCATTTCTGTTCTTACCTTGTGGCGATTTGCTGCGGATGGAGGCGGTGCGCGCTGAGGACAGCGCACTCCACGTGGTGCAAGACTCGCCGTTACTCCGAGCCTCTCCAGCTCGGCTGATCTACACACACACACACAAAGGTCCACCACTAGGGCTTGAGGAGTGAGTGGGACTCGGGCAGGACGAGCCATGGCCAGGATGGACAACAATGGCTGACAGTCAAGAATAATAACAGCGACAACCAAGGAACGGAACACATCAGAGAGGAGAGCCGCCAGAGAGATGGTGCGACGAAACCGGCGCTTGGCGGATTATTCCATCACAGGATGTGAGGGGTAGCAGGGTCTCAGGGAGCGAGGCGTTCATCCATCAGTGGATAGATAACAGTGCTGTCGATGCTCACGCGTAGACAGGCATGTACACCAACAGGATCTCGGAGAGACACTGATAGACGCACACACACTCAGGCGGGCAAGGAGAAGCACATCCAGGTATACAGGTCACAGGTAGGCACACGCAGAGGGGAGAACACACGACCACCCATATTTCACCACACAAGTCGAGGAGCCACATGTACCTCCATGGTAGCAACTTGCAGACTAGGGTGCTCAGAGCTCACGGTGTCTCTCGCGCGGTCCGGGTCTCTGCGTGGAGAGCGGGAGACAGAGGCGAGGGTCGCAGAGTCGAAGGGGCGTGACACGCCCACGTCTAAACACACGTCACTTCACAATGCGGACTCTCATCATCAACACAGACTCACATCCTCACCAGTCACCCACAATACGAAAAACACAAAAAGCAACAACTGCCTTTCCTCAGCATGCCTGGCAAGGCGGTGTTGAATAATTCTTGCCAGGACCTTTCCCGGCACACTGAGGAGTGAGATGCCCCTGTAGTTGTTACAGTCTGTGCGGTCTCCCTTCTTAAAGATGGGGACCACCAGGGCATCCTGCCACCTCACTAACACCACCACCACTAATACCACCAACACCACCATCACTAACACCAGTAACACCACCACTATCACCACTAATAACAACCACAATCACTAACACCACCATCACTAAAACTAACACCACCACCATCACAAGCACCACCCCCACTAATACCACCAACATTAACACCACCACTCCTCCCCCTGCCAGTATGGGACAACAAAGACAAAGAAGGCTCAGCTAATCGAGTCTCTCACCTTTCTGAAGAGATGCCACGACTCTAAGGTAATACCAATCGCATTTACACTAACCTCTGCTGCTGTAACTTCTTCTAATGCTAAACGAATTCTGTCTAGAACTAGCTTAGCTCTTATCTCAGAGAAAATCAGACTTACGCGCACCGAACTAGATCAGTTAGACAAGACACTCTACAAATCACACTTATCTTTGACTGCAACAATGTCCACATCGGATTGGGAACATGTAGACAATATGACTGCCTCTTCAGCTGCCGCTATGTCGACCAAATGAAAGGACAACTTGATTTCCAAATTCAACCGCCTCTCAAATAAGAGACCGGACCCACACACTGAAAAGCTAGACGTTAACAAAGTCGTAATTAATCGCTAATCCTGCATAATGCACGGGCATAATATGACTTTGAAACCCCCCGCCAAACCTCCCACGCATTTCACAAGTAGTACTAATCACATACCTGCATTTCTCATAAATATGCTAAATTCCTCTTGATATGCAAATTATTTTGTCAAGGCGCCCTTCCCCCCTTACAACCCAGCTTAATTATACGCTCCAAGCGTGGTGGTGTTTCATTCAGACGCTGTCTCCCCTACAGACCTGGTCTTCACTTGAGGACGGCTGCTTGCGTTGTGGCCGAAACGTCGTGAGAATTATTTTATTATGTTTTATTTTTATTATTTTATTAATACCCTTCTACGTGACTTTACCGAAAGAACCAAGAAGATGAATCCCTGCAGTCACGAAAGCTTTAAATCGAGTATAAACTACATAGACATCTCTAACGGCCAAACTGCCAGTGGGCGAGACGCGGGGGCGGTACAAGGTAACCACGCCCCCCCGTGATGTCACAGCCATGAGCTCCTCCCCCCATGCCCGCCCTGCCTCCCCTCGCGACCACCTTCCATGTCCCCTCCCCCCCTCGCGAACCCCCCATGCCCCTCCCCCTCACCCCCCATGCCCCTCCCCCTCACCCCCCATGCCCCACCCCCCTCCCCCGCTGCTTCTTCCGCTGGGGCCGAGTGGAGGCGGCGCGCGCTGTGGATTGTGGGTGGCGAGCGGCTGGTTTGGATACCCGCTCACGGCCACCGTCAGTGGCGAGCGAAAGCTTCTGAAGCGGCGGCTCGCTGGGCCTCCTCTACGTCGACTCAGCCTGAAGGTGAGAACCTCGCGCGGTGTGTCCACATCAGCAGTGGCGGCGGCGGTGGGAGGAGACAGAGGAGGCGCCTGGCCTACAGCCGTCACGTTCTGCGGAGTTCACGGCGCAGCTTCAAGCAGAGCTCGGCCCTGCTGCTGCTGCTGCTGAGAGGCACTCCCAGACGGCCGCGTGGCTGGTGGGAATTATAGTTGTGGTTACATTATAGTTGTGGTTACATTATAGTTGTGGTTACGTTATAGTTGTGGTTACATTATAGTTGTGGTTACATTATAGTTGTGGTTACCAGAGGTGGGACAAAGTCATTGTCATGCAAGTCCAAGTCGAGTCGCAAGTCATCAAATTCATGACTCGAGTCTGACTCGAGTCCAAGTCACATGACTCGAGTCCACACCTCTGGTGGTTGCATTATAGTTGTGGTTACATTATAGTTGTGGTTACATTATAGTTGTGATTAAGTTATAGTTGTGGTTACATTATAGTTGTGATTAAGTTATAGTTGTGGTTACATTATAGTTGTGATTAAGTTATAGTTGTGGTTACATTATAGTTGTGATTAAGTTATAGTTGTGGTTACATTATAGTTGTGGTTACATTATAGTTGTGGTTACATTATAGTTGTAGTTACATTATAGTTGTGGTTACATTATAGTTGTGGTTACAGTTGTTGGTCGTGGTTATTGTTGTGATTATAGTTGTGTGGTTGTTACTGTGGTGGTTGTGCAGGTGGTGGCACACGAGTTCACCCATAGCACCAGGGTCTAGCCCTCCTCTTGTACCAAGCCAGGCAGAGCAGTCGGCCCATGGCACCTGGGTCTGGCCCGTGACCTCCTCCTGCACTTAGCCTGGCACAGCCGTCAATCCATGGCACCTGGGTTATTGTGGTGACGTCACCGCCACGTAGTGGTGAATGTCGACTGTTGATGTGTGTGGTCTTGTGTGTGAGTATGATGGTGAGTATGATGGTGAGTATCATGGTGAGTATCATGGTGAGTATCACGGTGAGTATCATGGTGAGTGTATCATGGTGAGTGTGATGGTGAGTGTATCATGGTTGGTGAGTAATACTGAGTGTGAGTTTGACTAATTATCTTCCCTCTCCCTCTCGCTGTCTCTGCTTTCCCCCCTAACTACCTCGCCTGGTATACAGGAGTTTGTAGGTTCGATCCCGACCCTGATGCCTGCTGTATATTTGGAGTTTGCGTGTCTCTGTCTCTCCCGGTGGTCGCGTGGATTTTTCCCCGGGTCCTCCGGTTTTCTCTCCACATTAAGATACATTCGTTTAAAGTTTTGACTTAAAACTTTCGTGACTGCAGGAATTAATATTATTGGTTCTTTCGGTAAAGTCACGTAAATAGAAAACAAAAACAAATCTATTTTTTTAAGTTAAGAAAATAAGATAAATTGAAAATTAAAGCAATTTATTCGATTTATTTTCATTACTAATTTTTATATTTTTTGGTTTTCTATTTACGTGACTTTACCGAAAGAACCAAGAATATGAATATTCGTTTAAAGTATTTGGCTGCTATAATTTACACGTGATGATGAGCCACTTCGTTGAGCTATTATTGGTGGCAAGTCGCTTCTGAATAAGTAATTTTTAAAAGTACTTTTTTTTTTTAAACACGCTTTTATTAAGTTAAATGTACCACGACTCCAGAAAGTGGCCCCGATGCTTGCCATAACGTAAGGGGCCGTGGTGATTTACAGCCAACGTCAGTTGAGCGTGGACAATTAGACCCAAGCCGAAACATAACATAAAAATGAATACTTTTATTATAGAACTAGCAGAAGTACCCGGCGTTGCCCGGGTGAAAAATATATTTCTTAATAACCTTACATATATACACAGATGGGCTGCTACCCCTGCCCACCCCCCCCAGCCACGATCTCCTCGGCCGCTGTGCAGTAATATGTACGGCCTATAGTGTGGTGGGGTGTCGAGGCCTAGTGTAGGGTTGTTACGGGAGGGCTGTAGGTGCATAGGATCCTACGGGGAATAAACACAGTGGGCGGAGCTCCGGGAGTACACGGGGGGGGGGGTGCCCGCAGCGACGTCCGCATCAGGCAGCCTGGGGGGTTGTGATCCTGACGAGGGGTATAAAGGGGGAGGACAGAGAGAGCTCGGGGCTCAGTCTGGGAACGAAGGAGGAAGAAGGAAGATCTTCTAGTTAGAAGCCCTGGACTCCCCTCGACGCCGCCCTTGTAAGGGCTGCGGAGGATCGAGCCAGAGGCGTGGTTCCGTGAACCAGGGTCAGTACCCTGGGACTCCGGAGACCGTAGCCCGACTCACCAGTGTCGGGCCAGTTAGCCTCCCCTAGCCCGTTAGTGGAGGACTTGGGAGTAGGTCAGGATTAGCTAGAGTGTATCCCCAGTTATCCGGGTGAGGGGGCCGCTACCCCCTCTAGTGCTGTCCTGTACCGACAACTTGTAATAAAGATACGTGTGCCTCAACCTGGGTGTCCAGCGTAATTACCGGTACTTCATCTGGTGTCAGAAGAATTACGGACATGGAAACACGTCAGACAGCTCGAGCCAGAGTACCGGACGAGGACACTGCTGAAATCGTTGAGCCCGAGACGGCTCACCAAGACATGGTGCAGCCGGGGCCTGACGCGTTCCTGCCGGGGCATCGGCATGAAGAGGGGCCGCAGCCAGACGCGCTACGGCTGGCTCACGAGAGGCTGGCGGAGCTGCTGTATGCCGCTGCCGCCACGCTGGAAAACATCACGCGGCTGGGGGCTGGTGGTCCACCACGGGGCGAGGGGAGTCGACGACCGGAGCGCCTTCCCGCCATTTCGGAAGACTCCAACTTTGAATTTCCCGCCATCGCCACGGCAGCTGCAGAGGGCGTGGCCGGGCTAAACCTTGGGTCCGACACCGCTCTCGCTGGGACAGCCGCATCATCGCCAGCGGCGGGAGCGTCATCACGGCTGCGACAGGCGATTCCATCTGCCATTCGCGCCGACGCACAGCCGAGTCCTGGGGATAGCAGCCTGCAGACTTCCAAGGCGAACGCTGCGCTGCAACAACGGCTGCCTCCGGTGAAGGAATTTGTTGGCGCGGAGGGCGACTGGGGCGGCTTCCAACGACGCTTCATCGCCCACCAAGAAATGGCAAGGTGGTCGGACGACGAAGCCCTCTGCGCGCTGCCGGCGCTCCTCGACGCCGACGCGCTCGCCGCCCTCACATCGGCGCCAAGAGAGAAGCGTTCTACTCTGCCGAGGGCACTACAACTGCTGGCTGGGGTCTATGGACCATCTGCAGAATGCAGACAGCAGTTCTACGACCGCAAGCGGGGTGAAAAAGAGTCGCCCCTGGCATACAGGACGAGCCTCCTGGCGCTGGCCAAGACGGCTTTTCCCCGTATGGACGACGACGGCGTGGACGCGATGGTCACGGAGAAAATCCTCCTCCTGGCAGACGACCTGGACATCGCTGTCGTCGCACAGGAGGACGCCGAGATGACCTCTCTTCAGGCGGCGCGCCTCCTTCACGCCAACCTTCTGTCCCTGCGGCGGAAAGCCAGCAGGGCATCGGCCGGGCGTGCGGTGGCTGCAGCCACCCTTCCGACGGAGGAGCTCTACGCCGTCGACCATCGACGGCAACAGGCGCAAGGAGCACGGTCGGGCCGGGACGGCTCAAGCCGTTTCGACCGTCCATCGTCTCCACCGGGGCTCCCGCGGTGTTTCAACTGCGGCGTTCGGGGCCACGTCGCCTCGGGGTGCCGCTCGCCTCGACAGCGCGGGACGACGCCTCGACGGGACGCCGGGCCTCCTCCTCCCAAGCTCCAGCAGCATGATCCGGCGAGTCGCGGCACCACACATGTTTGGCCAAAGCACCCAACCATTGCACACTCTCGCACCACAACGAACGGGGGGCCGATGTTGCGTTGCGACGGGCCAACGCGGATCACTGCGGGGACTCAAATCGAGCCCAAACAGTGGTCCGTGTTGGCCCATCGCGTGGTAGCCGCGTCGTCAGGGTCGTCGGCCGTGGTCGGACACATTGACGGGGTAGAGGTACCCATCCTGGTCGATACGGGGGCATCGGCGACAATCATTTCGGAGTTAATTTACAATATTCTGCCTGTACAAAGCCGGCCTTTACTGCCGGTTAACGTCCCATTCTATGCCGCTAACGGGGGCTCTCTGGGCATCATGGGACAGATTCGAGCGCAAATTTGTATTGGGGACATCAAATTGTCGGGGCCGATTTTCGTTTCCTCCTCGCTGGCGGTTCCGTGCCTGCTGGGGATGGATTTCTTAGGCAAAATGCCAATTCGTATTTTGATCGACCAAGGATGCATTGAGCTTCCGTCGGGGCGACGCATGGCGTTCCTGCCTTCCCCTGCGGCGGCTCGGACGGCGTTCGCGACGGTACCGGCGGTACCGGCGTTCGTCGTCAGAACAGTTAGTGTGCCGCCGGGAGCTCAAATGCTAGTGCCTCCTGAAACTTCGTAAGCCCTTCGCTAAGGGCATAGGGGATCAGGGTGTTTTGCTGGGACCGTCTAGGGCCGGGGTTAATGCACCTCATTTGATTCCGGCCCAGACCGTCGTAAGAGGGGACGGGGACCCTTTCATCGCGGTCCTCAATGTGGGGTCGCAGCCAGTGGTGGTTCCTCAAGGGACGGTGCTCGCTCACGCGACGCCGGTGCCCTGCGAGGAACTTGTCGCGAACCATGTTGGCACTGCTTCCCGGATGCTCCCACATTCGGACAGCGATGAAGGGTGGCTCGACGCGCTTTGTGCGGGATCGACGGACCTGACAAATTCAGAGCGCCAACAGCTTAGAACGCTACTGAGGGAATTTTCCGACGTTTTCAGTCGGAATAAATATGATTTGGGTTGCACTCACCTGCTGCGTCACCATATTGACACGGGTGACAGCGCGCCAATTCGCCAAAATCCGTTTCGGTTAAGTCCCGCCGAAAAGGACCATGTCAAATCGGCTGTTGATGACATGTTAGCCGCCGACATCATTTCTCCCTCCACCAGCCCTTGGGGAGCGCCGATCGTCCTGGTTAAAAAGCAGGACGGCTCGTTGCGGTTTTGCGTGGATTTTCGGCGCCTTAATAAAATTTCGGTTGCCGACGCATACCCGCTCCCACGGATGGACGAATCGCTGGACGCCTTGGCGGGAGCGCGATTCTTCTCCACACTAGATTTACTTTCGGGATTCTGGCAGCTTCCTCTGGACGATGATTCTAAGCCTAAAACTGCTTTCCGTACACCGCACGGCCTGTTCCAATTCAACCGGTTGCCGATGGGCTTACACTCAGCGCCGGCAACTTTCCAGCGATTGATGGAATTGGTTTTGGCTGGATTGCAATGGGAGTCGTGCCTGATTTATTTGGATGACGTTATTGTCTTTGGTAAAACTTTTGATGAACATCTCCAGAGGTTGCGGGCGGTTTTCCTAAAGATGCGGGCTGCTAATTTGAAATTTAAGCCCCAGAAATGCCATTTGTTACGCCAGTCGGTGCGTTATTTGGGGCACATTGTAGGGCGCTCGGGTATTGCTACCGATCCCGCCAAAACGCAGTGTGTCAGCTCCTGGCCGACTCCCACCTCGGTGGGAGAGGTCAGGAGTTTTATTGGCTTCGCATCATATTACCGGCGCTTCGTCGCAAATTTCGCAACGATTGCCAAACCCCTACACGCGTTAACATCTAAAGGGGTTCGGTTCCACTGGGGTCAGGATGAGGAAGCTGCTTTCTGCTCCCTTCGGGACGCCCTGGTAAAGGCTCCTCCCCTGATTTACCCAGATTTTTCGAGGCCGTTTTTGCTCGACACCGACGCGAGCAACACGGGTATTGGAGGCGTGCTTTCCCAGGTGGTTGACGGCGTGGAACGGGTGGTTGCGTACGGCAGTCGGGTGTTGTCTCCAGCGGAGCAAAGATATTGTGTCACCCGTAGGGAACTGTTGGCAATTGTCTATTTCATCCAACAGTATCGCCCATATCTGTACGGTCGGCATTTCACCGTCCGCACAGATCATGCGGCACTGCAGTACGCCCTGAAGGTTCAACAGCCATCGGGACAATTGTCCCGATGGTTGGAGGTCCTCCAGGATTTCGATTTCGAAACCACCTACCGTAAGGGCGTTCGCCACACCAACGCTGACGCTCTGTCACGGATGCCAACCGCCTCCGAATGCGCATGCCTCCTGGGGTCTGGGCGTTGCAAGCCAGCAGGGGACATGATGGTTCCGGTCCTGGCGGCCGCCGCCAATGACGAAACATTGGTCACCAATGATATCGCGGAACAAGGGAAAGATTCCCTGCTTGGGTTGCCCGTTAATGAATGGGGGCGCCTCCAAATGGAGGATACCTCCCTCCTCGCGCTGCGTCGTCGCGCCGGGGAGAGGGGGCGGGGGACGGGTGAGGCCGACGCTTGGGGGATGCACGCAGGGTTGCTCATGCATTGGGACAGCAAATCCCACCGTCACCGGCTGGTGGTCCCTTCGGGATTACGGGGTAAGGTGGTGTGGGCTGCTCATGAGCGCCTCCTCCACCTGGGTACCCAGAAAACTCTCGCCTTGCTCCAGCTGAATTTTTTTTGGCCGGGCATGACAAGGGATGTCGCTGATCTGTTGGCAGCATGCCCTCGGTGTGCGCAGCGCAAACCACCGGCACGGGAGTCGAACCCGCCCTTGCAGTCCATCCAGGTCTCCAGAGTAAATGAACTGGTCGCACTGGACATTCTGGGGCCATTCCCCGCCACCCCCAGGGGAAATAGATATTTGCTTACGGGGGTCGAATATTTTACGCGCTGGTCTATGGCCTGGCCCCTGCCAAATCAGTCGGCAGCAGCCATCGTTGACGCCTTTGTCCAGGGTTATGTCATGGACAAAGGTGCTCCGGAGCGGTTGCTGACCGACCAGGGTAGAAATTTTTCCGGGAAACTCCTAAAACAAGTCTGTGATCTCCTAGGAACGAAAAAAATTCGAACCTCCTCCTTATCACCCGCAAACGGACGGGATGGTCGAGCGTCTGCATCGCACCATCTCGTCTATGTTGTCGCAGCAAGTTTCGGACTCGCAGACTGATTGGGACTTACAAATTCAAGGGGTTCTAGCGGCATACAGATTGGCTCCCCATGCTGCGACGGGGTTTTCACCCTTCTTTTTTATGTATGGCCGCGAACCCGACCCACCTGTTCCGGCACAGCTGCAGATCCCCGCGCCGCTGGGAAAAACTAAATTGGACGAACACGTTAAATTTAACCTTGACAAACTGACTGAGGCGCGGGATGCTGCGAGGCTAAATTCTGACAGGCGTCAAAAGGCGAACGAGCGCCTCAGGCTGGCTCGCGCGCACGTGCTGCAGTGGAAGCCGGGGGACAGGGCATGGCTGCACTGTCCCCCAGGTACCACTCGCGACCTCCTCTAAACTCGTACGCCCGTGGCGGGGCCCCGTCGAGGTTGTCGACGTTTTGAGGCCTCAGTGCGTTCGAATCAAATGGGGGAGGCGCCGGTGGTTTGTACACCCCTCTAGGCTAAAACCGTTCGTTGCGGTGCGAGGGCCCACTCCACACGCGCGGGGCCAAGCATGTGGGGGGTCGACCGACTCGGAGGGTCCGTCGCTGCTCTCGCCTGATGTGTTGCCGGCTGTCCCACCCACAGGTGCACCGGGAATGACGGGCTCGTGCCCTACAACCCACACGGGTGATGCCGACGGTCGCGCCACTTAAATCGCGACCTCATCTCGAAAGGGACAGCCGCCACCGGATGGTCCGCCGTCCGGGGTTGCCCCGTGTGACGGGCCTGCGGCAAGGACGCGCGCTAAAATGCGCAGACTCTTATAAAATACGAAAGGAAGAAAAAAAAATATTTGTTTTATTTCACGTCTCATGGTTACTGTATGCTGCATCGGTGGTGCGCTCCTGGCACATTGTGTGTGTTGTGTTGTGTGTGTGGGCGGGGTGTGTGTGTTGTGGGTGCGTTGTGTGTCGTGGGTGTGCTGTGTGTGCTGGGGGAGTTCCTGGCTAGTTGTATATACGCGCTTTTACGGATTTCGTATTTATACGGGGGGGGGGGGGGGTGCGTCGGACATTCCCTTCGGGGGTGTGGTTGTTGTTCTTGTTGTTGTTGTTCAATTTGCATTTTGTTGGAAAAAAAATGAGGCACACACGGGCTTGAGGGGTAAATGTTCCTTTATTGGAATTGTTGCAGCCGGGACGGCTGCGAGCTGTAATGGGGGGAGTGATGTAGGGTTGTTACGGGAGGGCTGTAGGTGCATAGGATCCTACGGGGAATAAACACAGTGGGCGGAGCTCCGGGAGTACACGGGGGGGTGCCCGCAGCGACGTCCGCATCAGGCAGCCTGGGGGGTTGTGATCCTGACGAGGGGTATAAAGGGGGAGGACAGAGAGAGCTCGGGGCTCAGTCTGGGAACGAAGGAGGAAGAAGGAAGATCTTCTAGTTAGAAGCCCTGGACTCCCCTCGACGCCGCCCTTGTAAGGGCTGCGGAGGATCGAGCCAGAGGCGTGGTTCCGTGAACCAGGGTCAGTACCCTGGGACTCCGGAGACCGTAGCCCGACTCACCAGTGTAGGGCCAGTTAGCCTCCCCTAGCCCGTTAGTGGAGGACTTGGGAGTAGGTCAGGATTAGCTAGAGT
>NW_027620987.1:0-2500 GCF_964198595.1 Lampetra fluviatilis
TTGATGATGATGATGATGTTGATGATGATGATGATGTAGATGATGATGATGATGTAGATGATGATGATGATGATGCTGATGTTGTAGATGATGTTGGTGATGTTGATGTCGAGGAGGTGATGATGTTGATGTAGATGATGATGTAGATGATGATGATGTTGGTGATGTTGGTGATGTTGATGATGATGATGTTGGTGATGTAGATGATGATGTAGATGATGTTGATGTTGTAGATGATGTTGATGATGTTGATGATGTAGATGATGTTGATGATGTAGATGATGATGATGTTGATGTTGTAGATGATGTAGATGATGTTGGTGATGTTGGTGATGTTGATGTCGAGGAGGTGATGTAGATGATGATGTAGATGATGATGATGATGTTGGTGATGTTGGTGATGTTGATGATGATGATGTTGGTGATGTAGATGATGATGTAGATGATGTTGATGTTGTAGATGATGTTGATGATGTTGATGATGTAGATGATGTTGGTGATGTTGGTGATGTTGATGTCGAGGAGGTGATGTTGATGTTGTAGATGATGTTGGTGATGTTGGTGATGTGGTGATGTTGATGATGTAGATGATGTTGGTGATGTAGATGATGTTGGTGATGTTGATGTCGAGGAGGTGATGTTGATGTTCGTGATGTTGTAGATGATGTTGTTGATGATGATGATGATGTAGATGATGATGATGTTGGTGATGTTGATGTTGTAGATGATGTTCATGATGATGTAGATGATGATGATGATGTAGATGATGATGATGTTGATGATGTAGATGATGTAGATGATGATGATGATGTAGATGATGATGATGTTGTAGATGATGTAGATGATGTTGTGATGTTGGTGATGTTGGTGATGTTGATGTCGAGGAGATGATGTTACCTGGAGGAGATCGAGACCCAGATCGTCATCCGAGATGCTCTGCGCCAGCCGCTTCTGCACAGCGAGCGCCGCCTCCTCCTCCTCGTCTTCGGCACACACCTCGTCCGTCTTGGGGCGCACTGCGTCATGGGAGCCACCATCACCACCATCACCACCATCACCACCATCATCATCATCATTACTATCATCGTCATCATCATTACTATCATCGTCATCGTCTTCGGCACACACCTCGTCCGTCTTGGGGCGCACTGAACCATCGGCACCACCATCACCACCATCACCATCATTACCACCATCATCATCATTACTATCATCATCGTCATCGTCGTCATCTTCGGCACACACCTCGTCCGTCTTGGGGCGCACTGCGTCATGGGAACCACCATCACCACCATCACCACCATCACCACCATCATCATCATCATCATTACTATCATCGTCATCATCTTCGGCACACACCTCGTCCGTCTTGGGGGCGCACTGAACCATCGGCACCACCATCACCACCATCACCACCATCACCACCATCACCACCATCA
Source organism: Lampetra fluviatilis (assembly GCF_964198595.1). Lineage (NCBI taxonomy): Eukaryota > Metazoa > Chordata > Hyperoartia > Petromyzontiformes > Petromyzontidae > Lampetra > Lampetra fluviatilis. Next base: position 1,440 of record NW_027620987.1, read on the forward strand.
TCATCATTACTATCGTCATCGTCATCATCTTCGGCACACACCTCGTCCGTCTTGGGGCGCACTGCATCATGGGAACCACCATCACCACCATCACCACCATCACCACCATCATCATCATTACTATCAATCATCATCATCATCACCACCATTACCACCATCATCATCATCATCACCATCGTCATCATCGTCATCATCGTCATCATCATCATCATCATTGTCGTCATCATCATCATCAACATCACCACCATTACTATCATCGTCATCACCACCATCATCAGGAAGGGGGTGGGGGGGAGGGGTGGGGGGAGGGGGTGGGGGGAGGGGGTGGGGGGAGGGGGTGGGGGGAAGGGGTGGGGGGGAGGGGTGGGGGGAAGGGGTGGGGGGAGGGGTGAGGGGGGAAGGGGTGGGGGGAAGGGGTGGGGGGGGAGGGGGTGGGGGGAAGGGGTGGGGGGGGAGGGGTGGGGGGAAGGGGTGGGGGGGAGGGGTGAGGGGGGAAGGGGTGGGGGGAAGGGGTGGGGGGGGAAGGGGTGGGGGGAAGGGGTGGGGGGGAGGGGTGGGGGGAGGGGGGTGGGGGTAGGGGGTGGGGGGAAGGGGTGGGGGGGGAGGGGTGGGGGGAAGGGGTGGGGGGGAGGGGTGGGGGGAGGGGGTGGGGGGAGGGGTGGGGGAGGGGGTGGGGGGAGAGGGGTGGAAGAGGGGGTGGGGGGGGAAGGGGTGGGGGGGGAGGGGTGGGGGGAGGGGGTGGGGGGGGAGGGGTGGGGGGGAAGGGGTGGGGGGGGAGGGGTGGGGGGAAGGGGTGGGGGGGAGGGGTGAGGGGGGAAGGGGTGGGGGGAAGGGGTGGGGGGGGAGGGGGTGGGGGAAGGGGTGGGGGGGGAGGGGTGGGGGGAAGGGGTGGGGGGGAGGGGGTGGGGGGAGGGGGTGGGGGGAGGGGTGGGGGGAGGGGGTGGGGGGAGAGGGGTGGAAGGAGGGGGTGGGGGGGAAGGGGTGGGGGGGAGGGGTGGGGGGGAGGGGTGGGGGGAGGGGTGGGGGGAAGGGGTGGGGGGGGAGGGGTGGGGGAAGGGGTG
>NW_027620987.1:7500-17500 GCF_964198595.1 Lampetra fluviatilis
ACTCAGCACTGCCACCCATAGACTCAGCACTGCCACCCATAGACTCAACACTGCCACCCATAGACTCAACACTGCCACCCATAGACTCAGCACTGCCACCCATAGACTCAGCACTGCCACCCATAGACTCAACACTGCCACCCATAGACTCAGCAATGCCACCCATAGACTCAGCACTGCCCCCCATAGACTCAACACTGTCACCCATAGACTCAGCACTGCCCCCCATAGACTCAGCACTGCCACCCATAGACTCAGCACTGCCCCCCATAGACTCAACACTGTCACCCATAGACTCAGCACTGCCCCCCATAGACTCAGCACTGCCACCCATAGACTCAACACTGTCACCCATAGACTCAGCACTGCCACCCATAGACTCAGCACTGCCCCCCATAGACTCAACACTGCCACCCATAGACTCAGCACTGCCACCCATAGACTCAACACTGTCACCCATAGACTCAGCACTGTCACCCATAGACTCAACACTGCCACCCATAGACTCAGCACTGCCACCCATAGACTCAACACTGCCACCCATAGACTCAACACTGTCACCCACAGACTCAACACTGTCACCCATAGACTCAGCACTGCCACCCATAGACTCAACACTGCCACCCATAGACTCAGCACTGCCACCCATAGACTCAGCACTGCCACCCATAGACTCAACACTGCCACCCATAGACTCAACACTGCCACCCATAGACTCAGCACTGCCACCCATAGACTCAGCACTGCCACCCATAGACTCAACACTGCCACCCATAGACTCAGCAATGCCACCCATAGACTCAGCACTGCCCCCCATAGACTCAACACTGTCACCCATAGACTCAGCACTGCCCCCCATAGACTCAGCACTGCCACCCATAGACTCAACACTGTCACCCATAGACTCAGCACTGCCACCCATAGACTCAGCACTGCCCCCCATAGACTCAACACTGTCACCCATAGACTCAACACTGCCCCCCATAGACTCAGCACTGTCACCCATAGACTCAACACTGTCACCCATAGACTCAGCAATGCCACCCATAGACTCAGCACTGCCCCCCATAGACTCAACACTGTCACCCATAGACTCAGCACTGCCCCCCATAGACTCAGCACTGCCCCCCATAGACTCAACACTGTCACCCATAGACTCAGCACTGCCACCCATAGACTCAGCACTGCCCCCCATAGACTCAACACTGTCACCCATAGACTCAGCACTGCCCCCCATAGACTCAGCACTGCCCCCCATAGACTCAACACTGTCACCCATAGACTCAGCACTGCCACCCATAGACTCAGCACTGCCCCCCATAGACTCAGCACTGTCACCCATAGACTCAGCACTGCCACCCATAGACTCAGCACTGCCCCCCATAGACTCAACACTGTCACCCATAGACTCAGCACTGCCCCCCATAGACTCAGCACTGCCCCCCATAGACTCAACACTGTCACCCATAGACTCAGCACTGCCACCCATAGACTCAGCACTGCCCCCCATAGACTCAGCACTGCCACCCATAGACTCAACACTGCTACCCATAGACTCAGCACTGTCACCCATAGACTCAACACTGTCACCCATAGACTCAGCACTGTCACCCATAGACTCAACACTGCATAGACTCAGCACTGCATAGACTCAGCACTACATAGACTCAGCACTACATAGACTCAGCACTACATAGACTCAGCACTACATAGACTCAACACTACATAGACTCAACACTACACAGACTCAACACTACACAGACTCAACACTACACAGACTCAGCACTACACAGACTCAGCACTACATAGACTCAGCACTACATAGACTCAACACTACATAGACTCAACACTACACAGACTCAACACTACATAGACTCAACACTACATAGACTCAACACTACATAGACTCAACACTACATAGACTCAACACTACATAGACTCAACACTACATAGACTCAACACTACATAGACTCAACACTACATAGACTCAACACTACATAGACTCAGCACTACATAGACTCAGCACTACACAGACTCAGCACTACATAGACTCAACACTACATAGACTCAGCACTTGAGTCAACTTCTCACCTCTTCCGGATCCCGTTCGACATCAAACAGCAAGGCTGGACGTGCACTGGTCAGGCTCTGAAACAACATCGTCAACATCGTCAACATCGTCATCATCATCATCATCATCAGCAGCATCATCATCATCATCAGCGGCATCATCATCAGCAGCTTCACCATCATCTTCAACATCATCACCATCATCTTCAACATCATCACCATCATCTTCAACATCATCACCATCATCTTCAACATCATCACCATCATCTTCAACATCATCACCATCATCTTCAACATCATCACCATCATCTTCAACATCATCACCATCATCTTCAACATCATCACCATCAGCTTCATCAATATCACCATCATGACCATATTCATCATCAGCAGCATCAGAGGCATCATCATCAGCAGCATCATCATCATCAGCATCTTCAACATCATCACCATCAGCTTCATCAGTATCACCATCACCATCATCATCACCAGCATCACCATATTCATCATCAGCAGCATCATCATCAGCATCATCATCAGCAACATCATCAGCAACATCATCATCATCATCAGCTTCATCATCATCAGCATCATCATCATCATCATCAGCATCATCAGCATCATCATCATCATCAGCATCAGCATCATCAGCATCATCAGCATCATCAGCAGCAGCAGAATCATCATCATCATCATCATCAGCAACATCATCATCATCAGCATCATCATCAGCATCAGCAGAATCATCATCATCAGCTGCATCATCAGCAAAATCATCATTCATCGCTGCTGCTGCTACTCGCTAACAGCACTTGCCCCTGCAGCCCGTGTGAGCTACCCGGGGTGCCTTTGCCTGTATCTGTGTGTGTGTGTGTGTGCACGTGACCCTGTGAGCACACCTTGGTTCTCTTCTTGTCGAACTCCTCCACCTCGTCGTAGAAATACTCCGAGGACTCCTGGGGAGAGAGAAACATCATCACCATCCATCCACCAGGGGTGGGCAAACTTTTTCCCTCAAGGGCTCTAAAATGGGTTCGAAAATTTGACAGAGGGGCCCGGGCCAGGAACAGATGGATGGAGTGTTTGCGTGAACTCATATAAATGACGTGTAAAAATCATTCCATGAAAGGATTTGGCCTTTAACAGGTAGCAAAGCATTCATTTGCAAGGCAATCGAACAAATTGCACGGACATTAGCGATACAAAAACATGTCGTAACGTGACTGATCAAACATCATTAAGACATCTGAGGCCTGCGCCCAAACCAATTACCTCGCTTGAACTTCTTTATTATCTACATTAGCAGGTTAGAGCGGCCACGCAGGCTGTGTGTCGGAGATTTGGCTCCAACCTCGCTGCAGCAGCAACACAGCATCACTTTCAGTTTCGGTGGGAACAGTGTTGTTGATCTCCCACTTTTGCCAGCGCATCCAAGTCTGGAGTTATTTTGGTTGTGGAAATTCTCAGGATAGATCTGAGGTGCTGATCCGTTAACTGTTGAATGTCAGCTCACACACACAAGTCGAGCCAAACAAAGTCAGTATCTTCTGTGCAGTCCTCCGGAGGTTTGGAAACGTGGCTCTGTTAAGCGAAGCATAAACGTCGTTCAGTTTAACAGAGTTGAACTTCTCCTGTAGGTCGGAGTCAGACTGAAGATCTATCAGTTCCAACTGCAGCTCCTGTGGTGCTGTTTCAGGGTCTTGTGATAGGGGGCATGACACCAGCTGAAGTGACTGTTCAATGTTTTCGAAATCAGAGAACCTACAGCAGAATTCTCCGTGCAGGTCCTCAAGCGATTTGCTGTCTTTTTAAATCCTTTATATTAAGTTCACTCGCTTGCTTGCTTGCTTGCGCGCTTAGGACCGTGCAAATCTTTCGGTCGTTTTTTTTAACCCACTTCCCGTGATCCAATCGAGCTGACGTTTTGCACACAGACTCGTTGTGCGTGACGATTTATTTTCGTGAAAAAGAATTTCCAAAATGTTTCACTTTTTAGGAAAACTTTTTTTTCATATTTAATTAAAAATACCAATGTGATAAAAATGAAACTCTTACTCAAGAAAAACAGAAATGAATGATAAAATAAAACCGATGCCACGCATATAAATGATTTATAGCGAAAAACTTTGTTCTTACGGGTTAATTTTTTATTAAATCCTTTATATTAAGTTCGCTCGCTTGCTTGCGCGCTTACGACCGTGCAAATCTTTCGGTCGTTTTTTTTAACCCACTTCCCGTGATCCAATCGAGCTGACGTTTTGCACACAGACTCGTTGTGCGTGGCAATTTATTTTCGTGAAAAAAAAAAAAATTTCAAAATTTTCCACTTTTTAGGAAAAACTAAATTTCATATTTAATTAAAAATACCAATGTGATAATAAGTATAACCCGTAAAAACAAAGTGTTTCACTCTAAATCCTTTATATGCGTGGCGGCTAGAGTCCTCTCGTCCTCTGGCTTGAGATGGCTGCCACCTATGGGTCAGATGATTGCCTGCCACCATTAAGAAATTGGTAATTACATATAATTTTGTCCTAAGAAGTGTAACATTTTGGAAAAAAAATTCACGAACATTCATTGTCACGCACAACGAGTCTGTGTGCAAAATGTCAGCTCGATTGGATCACGGGAAGTGGGTTAAAAAACGACCGAAAGATTTGCACGGTCGTAAGCGCGCAAGCAAGCGAGCGAGTGAACTTAATATAAAGGATTTAAAAATGAAACTCTTACTCAAGAAAAACAGAAATGAACAATAAAATAAAACCGTTGCCACGCATATAAAGGATTTATAGTGAAAAACTTTGTTTTTTACGAGTTAATTTTGTTTTCGTTTCGCGGTGCCACTTCCTGCACGGCAAGTGTGGGGAAACGAGCGAAAGATTTGTTCGCAATTTTTCCGGAGAACAAAGTGAGCTTGGATTTGAAGGCTTTCACATGTCTGTACATTATGGGAACCTCATTTGCCAGTAAAAATATGACAATTGGTTTCTTACCCTTCTATCTGGCAACAAAACTGACACCTTTTTACAAGGAGTCATGTTTGCATAGACCGCAATACCTGCAGTCATAATGCAAACAAAAAACACAACTCTGATAATGTATGTGCACTGTCCTTGAAGTTGATTGGTCCACACCCGAGACAGCTTTCCTTAGAGCCTAGTCTCACATGGTCCTTGAAGTTGATTGGTCCACACCCGAGACAGCTTTCCTTAGAGCCTAGTCTCACATGGTCCTTGAAGTTGATTGGTCCACACCCGAGACAGCTTTCCTTAGAGCCTAGTCTTACATGGTCCTTGAAGTTGATTGGTCCACACCCGAGACAGCTTTCCTTAGAGCCTAGTCTCACATGGTCCTTGAAGATGATTGGTCCACACCCGAGACAGCTTTCCTTAGAGCCTAGTCTCACATGGTCCTTGAAGTTGATTGGTCCACACCCGAGACAGCTTTCCTTAGAGCCTAGTCTCACATGGTCCTTGAAGTTGATTGGTCCACACCCGAGACAGCTTTCCTTAGAGCCTAGTCTCACATGGTCCTTGAAGATGATTGGTCCACACCCGAGACAGCTTTCCTTAGAGCCTAGTCTCACATGGTCCTTGAAGTTGATTGGTCCACACCAGAGACAGCTTTCCTTAGAGCCTAGTCTCACATGGTCCTTGAAGATGATTGGTCCACACCCGAGACAGCTTTCCTTAGAGCCTAGTCTCACATGGTCCTTGAAGTTGATTGGTCCACACCCGAGACAGCTTTCCTTAGAGCCTAGTCTCACATGGGTTGGACCAGATGACGCCAAAAGGCGCACAACCCAAAGACAATGCACCATCAGAGTATGAGAGCTCGGGGCAAGCATCTACACTATGGGAACCTCATTTGCCAGTAAAAACATGATAATTGGTTTTTTACCCTTCTATCTGGCAACAAAGGTGTCAGTTTTGTTGCCAGCTAGAAGCGTAAAAAAACAATTATCATATTTTTTACTGGCAAATGAGGTTCCAATGGTGTAAATGCTTGCCTCGAGCTCTCATACTCTGATGGTGCATTGTCTTTGAGTTGTGCGCCTTTTGGCGTCATCTGGTCCAACCCATGTGAGACTAGGCTCTAAGGAAAGCTGTCTCGGGTGTGGACCAATCAACTTCAAGGACGGTGCATACATCATCAGAGTTGTGTTTTTTGTTTGCATTATGACTGCAGGTATTGCGGTCTATGCAAACATGACTCCTTGTAAAAAGGTGTCAGTTTTGTTGCCAGATAGAAGGGTAAAAAAACAATTATCATGTTTGTACATGTCGCGAACAAACTGATCTCTCCCCTGCAGTTTCACATTCAGCTCATTCACGTGTGAAAATATGTCCACAGCAAACGCAAAAGTCACTAAAGCCAGTTCTTGTCGCTTAGCTCAGGGGAATTCGTCAGATTTCCCCCATCAACTCCAAAAATGCGACGATGCCCTCTTCTTTCAGCTCCCACACTCGTTGTAACACTTTCCCCAAACTTAACCAGCGGACACGACAGTGGTACAGCAAGTCCTGATGATGATCCGCATCAGTTTCCTCCAGGAACGTAATCAACAGACGGTGCTCAAGTCAAATTCTTCGGTTTTTTGTCGGCAAAGTCACGTAGGTAAAAATAAAATTTAAAAAATAAAAAAATCACGACGTTTCGGAGGCAACACAAGCTTCCGTCTTCAGGTGGAACCGTCACAGCCACGACAGCTGCATCAAGTAAATGAGAGATTGCAAGAGCTACCACTCCGTTTATATAATGGTTGAGGGGGGGGGAAGGGCCAGGAACGGCTCACTTTTTATTAATATGGTAAGGTGAGGCTTACGACTAAGAATAGACAGCATAACAAAAGACTGAGCCTTTGTCATGCTGAAGTCCCCTTGTCGTATACAGTTCACAAGTTTTACGACTGTTTTCACGGCACGATTAAGCTGCAATAGAGACTTACGCAGCGACTCCTGATGGATGACGCAGAGAAGGAACGTAAGATGCTGGACGGGATTAATTCTAGATTTGAAGCTTTTCGTGACTGCAAGGAATCATCTTCTTAGGTTTTTTTTCGGTAAAGTCACGTAGAAAGTAAAATAAAATAAAAACAAAAATCACGACGTTTCGGAGGCAACACAAGTCTCCGTCATCACTTGATACAGCTAATCTGGCTGTGACGGTCCCACCTGATGACGGAGACTTGTGTTGCCTCCGAAACGTCGTGATTTTTGTTTTTATTTTATTTTACTTTCTACGTGACTTTACCGAAAAAAAACCTAAGAAGAAGATCCTGGACGGGGTTTTCCTCTTTCACTTCATCCTGGATTCTTTTCAGCAGCCCAACATTTTTCCCAGTTAAATTTGGCGATCCATCCGTCGCGACATTGACAAGTTCACTCCGAGGATGTAGCGTCATTCTTTCGATGACAGCAGACACCTGGTTATACAAGTCCTAATCTCCCCGCGTTGTTCCTTTCAGGGACTCCATGATCAAAAACTCCTCTGTTATCGCAAAACTGTCGTCAATGCCTCGGATAAACATGAGAAGCTGAGCAGTGTCTTTTACGTCCGTACGTTCATCCAGTGCAAGTGAATATAATTCAAAGGAATCAGACTTTTTGTTTAATTCACAGGCTACATCTTCTTGGTTCTGTCGGTAAAGTCACGTAGAAGGGAAGTGACTTTACCGAAAGAACCAAGAAGATGAATCCCTGCAGTCACGAAAGCTTTAAATCGAAATATAAATATAAAACAATAAAAAAATTCTCAAGTGGAGAACAGGTCTGTCGGAAAGACAGTGTCATTCACATCATCATCAACATCATCATCATTAGCATCATCATTAACATCATCATCAACATCATCTACATCATCATCATCATCTTTTTTTTTTCGATTTAAAGCTTTCGTGACTGCAGGGATTCATCTTCTTGGTTCTTTCGGTAAAGTCACGTAGAAGGGAAGTAATAAAATAATAAAAATAAAACATAATAAAATAATTCTCACCACGTTTCGGCCACAACGCAAGCAGCCGTCCCTCAGGTGAAGAATGAAACACCGCCAAGCTTGGAGCGTATATTTAAGCTGGGTTGGAGGGGGGGAGGTGCGAAGAAGAGCGCCTTGACAAAATAATGTGCATATCAAGAGGAATTTAGCATATGGAAAATGCGTAGGAGGTGGGCGGGGGGTTTCAAAGTCATATTATGGCCGTACATTATGCAGGATTAGCAGCATCAAAGGGAGGGGATGGAGGTGTTTCATTCTTCACCTGAGGACGGCTGCTTGCGTTGTGGCCGAAACGTCGTGAAAATTATATTTTATTATGTTTTATTTTTATTATTTTATTACTTCCCTTCTACGTGACTTTACCGAAAGAACCAAGAAGATGAATCCCTGCAGTCACGAAAGCTTTAAGTCGAAAAAAAAAGATGATGATGTTGATGATGATGATGTGAATGATGATGATGATAATGATGTGAATGATGATGATGTGAATGATGATGTGAATGATGATGTTGATAATGATGATGATGTGAATGATGATGATGTGAATGATGATGTTGATAATGATGATGATGTGAATGATGATGATGTGAATGATGATGATGTGAATGATGATGATGTGAATGATGATGATGTGAATGATGATGTTGATAATGATAATGATGTGAATGATGATGATGTGAATGATGATGATGTGAATGATGATGATGTGAATGATGATGATGTGAATGATGATGTTGATAATGATGATGATGTGAATGATGATGATGATGTGAATGATGATGATGATGATGATGTTGATAATGATGATGATGTTAATGATGATGATGTTGATGATGATGTTGATGATGATGTGAATGACGCTGTCTTTCCGACAGACGCTGTTCTTCACCTGAGGACGGCTGCTTGCGTTGTGGCCGAAACGTCGTGAAAATTATATTTTATTATGTTTTATTTTTATTATTTTATTATTTCCCTTCTACTTGATGACTTTACCGAAAGAACCAAGAAGATGAATCCCTGCAGTCACGAAAGTTTTAAATCGAAATTCACTGGCTTTATTTTTATCAATCAGTTCCACACGGCGAGTCACAGACCTGCGTGATAAACTGACTTTTTCAAATTTGCTTTTGATCTCCGGACACAAAACGTCTGCTGTCTGTACCATGTATTCTTTTTACAAACTTGCCTTCGGATAAAGTGCTAATGAGTGGTAATGTTGGTGAGAAGAAGTTTAAAAAAAAAAATCTAAATCGAAGTGAAGAAGGAAATTATTGAAAAGTTTGTATAATTAATGATTTTTCAAACTTTATGTTTTATGTCCTTAATGGGGAAATGGGGGCATTACAGGAGGAAGGTAAAATCTAATTGAATAATATTATTATTTGGACAAAACTAATAGGGTTTTTACCCTTCTATCTGGCAACAAAACTGACACCTTTTTACAAGGAGTCATGTTTGCATAGACCACAATACCTGCAGTCAAATGCAAACAAAAAACATAACTCTGATCATGTATGCACTGTCCTTGAAACCGATTGGTCCACACCAGACAGCTTTCCTTAGAGCCTAGTCTCACATGGTCCTTGAAGTTGATTGGTCCACACCCGAGACAGCTTTCCTTAGAGCCTAGTCTCACATGGTCCTTGAAGTTGATTGGTCCACACCCGAGACAGCTTTCCTTAGAGCCTAGTCTCACATGGTGTTGGACCAGATGACGCCAAAAGGGCGCACAACTCAAAGACAACGCACCATCAGAGTATGAGAGCTCAGGGTAAAGCATTTACACCATTGGAACCTCATTTGCCAGTAAAAAATATGATAATTCTTTTTTTTACCCTTCTATCTGGCAACAAAACTGACACCTTTAGCAAGGAATCATGTTCGCATTAACCACAATACTTGCAGTCAAATGCAAACAAAAAACACAACTCTGATA
>NW_027620987.1:22500-25948 GCF_964198595.1 Lampetra fluviatilis
GGGGGAGGAGGGGGCTGGGTGGAGGTGGGAGGGGGGGGGAGGAGGGGGCTGGGTGGAGGTGGGAGGGGGGGGAGGAGGGAGGCTGAGGGGGAGGGGGGGAGGGGCTGGGTGGAGGTGGGAGGGGGGGGAGGAGGGGGCTGGGTGGAGGTGGGAGGGGGGGGGTGAGGGGGCTGGGTGGAGGTGGGGAGGGGGGGGAGGAGGGGGCTGGGTGGAGGTGGGAGGGGGGGGAGGAGGGGGCTGGGTGGAGGTGGGAGGGGGGGGAGGAGGGGGCTGGGTGGAGGTGGGAGGGGGGGGAGGAGGGGGCTGGTGTGGAGGTGAGGAGGGGGGGAGGAGGGGGCTGGGTGGAGGTGGGAGGGGGGGAGGAGGGGGCTGGGTGGAGGTGGGAGGGGGGGGATGGAGGGGGCTGGGTGGAGGTGGGAGGGGGGGGTGAGGGGGCTGGGTGGAGGTGGGAGGGGGGGGGGAGGAGGGGGCTGGGTGGAGGGTGGGAGGGGGGGGAGGAGGGGGCTGGGTGGAGGTGGGAGGGGGGGAGGAGGGGGCTGGGTGGAGGTGGGAGGGGGGGGAGGAGGGGGCTGGGTGGAGGTGGGAGGGGGGGGAGGAGGGGGGAGGGGGGCTGGGTGGAGGTGGGAGGGGGGGGAGGAGGGGGCTGGGTGGAGGTGGGAGGGGGGGGGGGCTGGGTGGAGGTGGGAGGGGGGGGGGGGAGGAGGGGGCTGGGTGGAGGTGGGGAGGGGGGGGGAGGAGGGGGCTGGGTGGAGGTGGGAGGGGGGGAGGAGGGGGCTGGGTGGAGGTGGGAGGGGGGGGAGGAGGGGGCTGGGTGGAGGTGGGAGGGGGGGGGCGGGTGAGGGGGGGGTGAGGGGGCTGGGTGGAGGTGGGAGGGGGGGGAGGAGGGGGCTGGGTGGAGGTGGGGAGGGGGGGGGAGGAGGGGGCTGGGTGGAGGTGGGGAGGGGGGGGGAGGAGGGGGCTGGGTGGAGGTGGGAGGGGGGGGGGCTGGGTGGAGGTGGGAGGGGGGGAGGAGGGGGGCTGGGTGGAGGTGGGAGGGGGGGGGAGGAGGGGGCTGGGTGGAGGTGGGAGGGGGGGAGGAGGGGGCTGGGTGGAGGTGGGAGGGGGGGGAGGAGGGGGCTGGGTGGAGGTGGGAGGGGGGGAGGAGGGGGCTGGGTGGAGGTGGGAGGGGGGGAGGAGGGGGCTGGGTGGAGGTGGGAGGGGGGGGAGGAGGGGGCTGGGTGGAGGTGGGAGGGGGGGGGAGGAGGGGGCTGGGTGGAGGTGGGAGGGGGGGGGTGGGTGGAGGTGGGAGGGGGGAGGGGGGAGGAGGGGGCTGGGTGGAGGTGGGAGGGGGGCTGGGTGGAGGTGGGAGGGGGGGAGGAGGGGGCTGGGTGGAGGTGGGAGGTGGGAGGGGGGGTGAGGAGGGGGCTGGGTGGAGGTGGGAGGGGGGGAGGAGGGGGCTGGGTGGAGGTGGGAGGGGGGGAGGAGGGGGGCTGGGTGGAGGTGGGAGGGGGGGGAGGAGGGGGCTGGGTGGAGGTGGGAGGGGGGGAGGAGGGGGCTGGGTGGAGGTGGGAGGGGGAGGGTGAGGGGGCTGGGTGGAGGTGGGAGGGGGGGGAGGAGGGGGCTGGGTGGAGGTGGGAGGGGGGGGAGGAGGGGGCTGGGTGGAGGTGGGAGGGGGGGGGAGGAGGGGGCTGGGTGGAGGTGGGAGGGGGGGGAGGAGGGGGCTGGGTGGAGGTGGGAGGGGGGGGGAGGAGGGGGCTGGGGGAGGTGGGAGGGGGGGGCTGGGTGGAGGTGGGAGGGGGGGGAGGAGGGGGCTGGGTGGAGGTGGGAGGGGGGGGGGAGGGGCTGGGTGGAGGTGGGAGGGGGGGGAGGAGGGGGCTGGGTGGAGGTGGGAGGGGGGGGAGGAGGGGGCTGGGTGGAGGTGGGAGGGGGGGAGGAGGGGGCTGGGTGGAGGTGGGAGGGGGGGAGGAGGGGGCTGGGTGGAGGTGGGAGGGGGGGGAGTGGAGGGGGCTGGGTGGAGGTGGGAGGGGGGGGAGGAGGGGGCTGGGTGGAGGTGGGAGGGGGGGGGAGGAGGGGGCTGGGTGGAGGTGGGAGGGGGGGAGTGAGGGGGCTGGGGTGGAGGTGGGAGGGGGGGGAGGAGGGGGCTGGGTGGAGGTGGGAGGGGGGGAGGAGGGGGCTGGGTGGAGGTGGGAGGGGGGGAGGAGGGGGCTGGGTGGAGGTGGGAGGGGGGGGAGGAGGGGGCTGGGTGGAGGTGGGAGGGGGGGAGGAGGGGGCTGGGTGGAGGTGGGAGGGGGGGGGAGGAGGGGGCTGGGTGGAGGTGGGAGGGGGGGAGGAGGGGGCTGGGTGGAGGTGGGAGGGGGGGAGGAGGGGCTGGGTGGAGGTGGGAGGGGGCTGGGTGGAGGTGGGAGGGGGGGAGGAGGGGGCTGGGTGGAGGTGGGAGGGGGGGGGGTGAGGGAGGGGGCTGGGTGGAGGTGGGAGGGGGGGAGGAGGGGGCTGGGTGGAGGGTGGGGAGGGGGGAGGAGGGGGATGGGGGTGGAGGTGGGAGGGGGGGAGGAGGGGGCTGGGTGGAGGTGGGAGGGGGGGAGAGGGGGCTGGGTGGAGGTGGGAGGGGGGGGAGGAGGGGGCTGGGTGGAGGTGGGAGGGGGGGGAGGAGGGGGCTGGGTGGAGGTGGGAGGGGTGGGAGGAGGGGCTGGGTGGAGGTGGGAGGGGGGGAGAGGGGGCTGGGTGGAGGTGGGAGGGGGGGGAGGAGGGGGCTGGGTGGAGGTGGGAGGGGGGGGAGGAGGGGGCTGGGTGGAGGTGGGAGGGGGGGGAGGAGGGGGCTGGGTGGAGGTGGGAGGGGGGGGAGGAGGGGGCTGGGTGGAGGTGGGAGGGGGGGGAGGAGGGGGGCTGGGTGGAGGTGGGAGGGGGGGAGGAGGGGGCTGTGGAGGTGGGAGGGGGGGAGGAGGGGGCTGGGTGGAGGTGGGAGGGGGGGGGAGGAGGGGGCTGGGTGGAGGGGGGAGGGGGGGGAGGAGGGGGCTGGGTGGAGGTGGGAGGGGGGGGGAGGAGGGGGCTGGGTGGAGGTGGGAGGGGGGGGAGGAGGGGGCTGGGTGGAGGTGGGAGGGGGGGGAGGAGGGGGCTGGGTGGAGGTGGGAGGGGGGGGGAGGAGGGGGCTGGGTGGAGGTGGGAGGGGCGGGAGGAGGGGGCTGGGTGGAGGTGGGAGGGGGAGGGGCTGAGGAGGGGCTGGGTGGAGGTGGGAGGGGGGGGGAGGAGGGGGGCTGGGTGGAGGTGGGGAGGGGGGAGGAGGGGGCTGGGTGGAGGTGGGAGACTGGGGAGGGAGCGAGGGGGCTGGTGGAGGTGGGAGGGGGGGGGGAAGAGGTAGGGGGGGTGGTTGTACGGAGGGGGGGGGTAGAGAGGGGGTGAGGGAAGTGTTGGGTTGGGTAGAGGGGGGGTGTGGCGAGGAGGGTGAAAGTGGGGTGGGAGGGGGGGGTGGGTA
>NW_027620988.1:0-20306 GCF_964198595.1 Lampetra fluviatilis
ACTCACTCACTCACTCACCCACCCCACTCACTCACCCACCCACTCACTCACCCACCCACTCACCCACCCACTCACTCACTCACCCACCCACCCACCCACTCACCCACCCACCTCACCCACCCACTCACACCACCCCACTCACCCCACCCACTCACCCACCCACCCACTCACTACCCACCCCCCCACCCACTCACCACTCACTTCACCCCCACCCACTCACCCACCCCACACCCACTCACCCACTCACTCACCACCCACCCACCCACCCACTCACAACCCACCCACTCACCACCCACCCACTCACTCACTCACTCACCCACCCACCCCACCCACCCACTCACTCACCCACCCACTCACTCACCCACCCACCCACTCACTCACTCACCCACCACCACTCACTCACCCACCCACCCACCCACCACACCTCACCCACCCACTCACTCACCCACCCACCCACACTCCACCCACCCACCCACTCACCACCCACCCACCTCACTCACCACCCACCCCACTCACTCACCCACCCACCCACTCACTCACCACTCACCCACTCACCACACCTCACCTCTCACCACCACCCACTCACTCACCCACCCCACTCCACTCCACCCACCACTCACCTCACCCACCCACCCACTCACACCCACTCACCCACCCACTCCACCCCACCCACCCACTCACTCACCCACCCACTCACCCACCCACCACCCACCCACCCACTCACCCACCACCCACTCACCCACCCACTCACTCACCACACTCACTCACCCACCCATCACTCACCCACTCACTCACTCACTTCACCCACCACCCACCCACCCACTCACTCACACCACCCACCCACACCACCACCCACTCACTCACCCACCACCTCACCCACTCACCACCCACCCACTCACCCACCACCACTCACACCACCCACTCACTCACCCACCATCACTCACCCACTCACCACACTCACTCACTCACTCACCCACTCACTCACCCCACCCACTCACTCACCCACCCACTCAATCACCCACCACTCACTCACCCACGCGCTCACTCACCCACTCACCCACTCACTCACCCACTCACTCCCACCACCCACCCACCCACTCACTCACCCACCCACCCACCACCCACCCCACTCACCCACCCACCCACTCACTCACTCACTCACCCACCCACCCACCCACTCACTCACCCACCCACCCCCACCCACCCACTCACTCACTCACCCGTCCACCCACTCACTCACCCACCCACTCACCCACCCACTCACCCATCCACCCACTCACTCACTCACCCACCCACCCACTCACTCACCCACCCACTCACTCACCCACCCATTCACTCACCCACTCACTCACTCACTCACCCACTCACCCACCCACTCACTCACCCACCCACTCACTCACTCACCCACCCACCCACTCACCCACCCACCCACTCACTCACTCACTCACCCACCCATTCACTCACCCATTCACTCACCCACTCACTCACCCACGCACTCACTCACCCACTCACCCACCCACCCACTCACCCACCCACTCACCCCACCCACCCACTCACTCACTCACCCACCCACCCACTCACCCACCTACTCACTCACCCACCCACTCACTCACTCACTTACCCACCCACCCACTCACTCACCCACGCACTCACTCACCCACTCACTCACCCACCCACCCACCCACTCACTCACCCACCCACCCACTCACTCACTCACTCACCCACTCACTCACCCACCCACCCACTCACTCACCCACTCACTCACCCACCCACTCACTCACCCACCCACCCACCCACTCACTCACCCACCCACTCACCCACGCACTCACCCACCCACTCACCCACCCACCCACTCACCCACGCACTCACTCACTCACCCACTCACTCACCCACCCACTCACCCACTCACCCACTCACCCACCCACTCACCCACCCACGCACCCACTCACCCACCCACGCACTCACCCACTCACTCACTCACTCACCCACCCACTCACCCACTCACTCACTCACTCACCCACCCACTCACTCACCCACCCACCCACGCACTCACCCACTCACTCACTCACTCACCCACCCACCCACTCACTTTCACCCACCCACTCACCCACGCACGCACTCACTCACTCACCCACTCACTCACCCACCCACTCACCCACCCACGCACCCACTCACCCACCCACGCACTCACCCACTCACTCACTCACTCACCCACCCACTCACTCACCCACTCACTCACCCACCCACTCACTCACCCACCCACCCACCCACGCACTCACCCACTCACTCACTCACCCACCCACTCACTCACCCACCCACCCACTCACCCACCCACCCACCCACTCACCCACCCACCCACTCACTCACCCACCCACCCACCCAGTCTGACTGAGTCTTGACTGTTCCCTCTGACCCCCCCCCCCCCAGAGCGATTCTCCCGCACGCTGGTGGAGCGCTTGGGGGTGGACAACCTCGTGGGGTGGACAATCACCAACAGGGGGTCACTCATCCTGTGTGGGTAGGTGGTGGTGGTGGTGGTGGTGATGATGATGATGGTGGTGGTGGTGATGGTGGTGATGATGGTGACGATGGTGGTGGTGATGGTGATGGTGGTAGTGGTGATGGTGGTGATGGTGGTAGTGGTGGTGGTGATGGTGGTGATGGTGGTGATGATGGTGGTGATGATGGTGATGATGGTGTTGGTGGTGGTGATGGTGGTGATGGTGGTGATGATGGTGGTGATGATGGTGGTGATGGTGGTGATGATGGTGATGATGGTGGTGGTGATGGTGGTAGTGGTGATGGTGATGGTGGTGATGGTAGTGGTGGTGGTGATGGTGGAGTTGATGATGATGGTGGTGATGATGGTGGTGGTGGTGATGATGGTGGTGATGATGGTGTTGGTGGTGGTGATGGTGGTGATGGTGGTGATGATGGTGGTGATGATGGTGATGATGGTGGTGGTGTTGGTGATGGTGGTGATGGTGGTGATGATGGTGGTGATGATGGTGGTGATGATGGTGATGATGGTGGTGGTGGTGGTGATGGTGGTGATGGTGGTGATGATGGTGATGATGGTGATGATGGTGGTGGTGATGGTGGTAGTGGTGATGGTGATGGTGGTGATGGTAGTGGTGGTGGTGATGGTGGTGATGGTGGAGTTGATGGTGGTGATGATGGTGGTGGTGGTGGTGATGTTGTTGATGTGGATGTTGTTGTTGACGCTGCAGGTTGCTGCAACACGGTGATGTTGATGTCACCACTCCGCTGGTTGCTGCTCTACGCCGGAAGTTGCCTCAACTCAGGGCTGCAACTCAACAACAAAACAACAACCACAACAATCACAACAACAAGGGGCTGGTGGCATTGATCGCGATGATGGACAAACTACAACAACAACAACCACAACAATAACCACAACAACAACCACAACAATCACAGCAATAACAACAACAATAAACAACAATAAAAAACAACAACAACCTTGTGTGTTGTAGTGATGGTGGTGATTAGTGGGTGAGTGGGTGAGTGGGTGGGTGTGTGGGTGAGTGGGTGGGTGGGTGAGTGAGTGGGTGAGTGGGTGGGTGAGTGAGTGAGTGAGTGGGTGGGTGGGTGGGTGAGTGGGTGGGTGGGTGAGTGGGTGGGTGGGTGGGTGAGTGGGTGGGTGAGTGGGTGAGTGGGTGGGTGGGTGAGTGGGTGGGTGGGTGAGTGAGTGAGTGAGTGGGTGGGTGGGTGAGTGGGTGGGTGGGTGGGTGAGTGGGTGGGTGGGTGGGTGAGTGGGTGGGTGGGTGGGTGAGTGGGTGGGTGAGTGGGTGAGTGGGTGGGGTGGGTGAGTGGGTGGGTGGGTGAGTGGGTGGGTGGGTGGGTGGGTGAGTGGGTGAGTGGGTGGGTGGGTGGGTGAGTGAGTGAGTGGGTGGGTGGGTGGGTGAGTGGGTGGGTGGGTGGGTGAGTGGGTGGGTGGGTGAGTGGGTGGGTGAGTGGGTGGGTGGGTGGGTGAGTGGGTGGGTGGGTGAGTGGGTGGGTGGGTGGGTGGGTGGGTGGGTGAGTGGGTGGGTGAGTGAGTGGGTGGGTGAGTGAGTGGGTGGGTGGGTGAGTGAGTGGGTGGGTGAGTGAGTGGGTGAGTGAGTGGGTGAGTGAGTGGGTGAGTGAGTGGGTGGGTGAGTGGGTGGGTGAGTGGGTGGGTGAATGGGCGGGTGAGTGGGCGGGAGAGTGGGTGGGTGGGTGAGTGAGTGGTTGAGTGAGTGGGTGAGTGGGTGGGAGAGTGAGTGGATGGGTGAGTGGGTGGAGTGGGTGGGTGAGTGGGTGGGTGAGTGAGTGGATGGGTGAGTGAGTGGGTGGGTGAATGGGTGGGTGAATGGGTGGGTGAGTGGGTGGAGTGGGTGGGTGAGTGGGTGGGTGAGTGAGTGGGTGGGTGAGTGGGTGGGTGAGTGAGTGGGTGGGTGAATGGGTGGGTGGGTGAGTGGGTGGGTGGTTGAGTGGGTGGGTGGTTGAGTGGGTGGGTGGGTGAGTGGGTGGGTGGTTGAGTGGGTGGGTGGTTGAGTGAGTGGGTGGGTGAATGGGTGGGTGGTTGAGTGGGTGGGTGGGTGAGTGGGTGGGTGGGTGAGTGGGTGGGTGGTTGAGTGGGTGGGTGAGTGGGTGGGTGGACGGGTGGGTGGGTGAGTGGGTGGGTGGGTGAGTGAGTGGGTGGGTGAAGTGAGTGAGTGGGTGGGTGAGTGGGTGGGTGAGTGGGTGGGTGGTCGGTTGAGTGGGTGGGTGGTTGAGTGAGTGAGTGGGTGGGTGAATGAGTGAGTGAATGAGTGGGTGGGTGAGTGAGTGAGTGGGTGGGTGAGTGGGTGGGTGGGTGGGTGAGTGGGTGGGTGGGTGAGTGAGTGAGTGGGTGGGTGAGTGAGTGAGTGGGTGGGTGAGTGGGTGGGTGGGTGGGGGAGTGAGTGGGTGAGTGAGTGTGTGAGTGAGTGGGTGAGTGAGTGGGTGGGTGGGTGAGTGGGTGGGTGAGTGGGTGGGTGGGAGAGTGGGTGGGTGGGTGGGGTGAGTGAGTGGGTGAGTGAGTGGGTGGGAGAGTGGGTGGGTGAGTGGGTGGGTGAGTGAGTGGATGGGTGAGTGAGTGGGTGGGTGAATGGGTGGGTGAGTGGGGGGGTGAGTGAGTGGGAGAGTGGGTGGAGTGGGTGAGTGAGTGGGTGGGTGAGTGAGTGGATGGGTGAATGGGTGGGTGGGTGGGTGAGTGGGTGGGTGAGTGAGTGAGTGGGTGGGTGGGTGAGTGAGTGGGGGTGGGTGAATGGGTGGGTGGGTGAGTGGGTGGGTGGGTGGTTGAGTGAGTGAGTGGGTGGGTGGGGTGGGTGGACGGGTGGGTGAGTGGGCGGGTGTGGGTGAGTGGGTGGGTGGGTGAGTGGGTGGGTGGTTGAGTGGGTGGGTGGTTGAGTGGGTGGGTGGTTGAGTGAGTGAGTGGGTGGGTGAATGAGTGAGTGAATGAGTGAGTGAATGAGTGAGTGAGTGAGTGGTGGGTGTAGTGGTTAGCGCTACGCTGTGCTATGAACCCAGCCTTCCGGGTTCAATTCCCGCTCACGGCCAACATCAGTGACGATTATCTGAACCGGTCCTGGGCCTCCCCTAGGTCGACTCAGCCTCAAACGAGTACCTGGTGTGATGTGTAAACATCGCCACTGGGGAGACAAAGGCGGCCGGGCGTGGTGCTGGCCACCCACCCCCTCGTGTGCCGTGCCGGCCTTCATAGGTGCTCGCTAACAGCACTTGCCCCAACAGCTCTGCTAGAGGCTACCTGGGGGATCTTTGTCTGTGTGACAGCACTTGCCCCTACAGCCGTGTTAGAGGCTACCTGGGGGATCTTTGTCTGTGTGACAGCACTTGCCCCTACTGCCTTGCTAGAGGCTACCTGGGGGATCTTTGTCTGTGTGACAGCACTTGCCCCTACTGCCCTGCTAGAGGCTACCTGGGGGATCTTTGTCTGTGTGACAGCACTTGCCCCTACAGCCCTGTTAGAGGCTACCTGGGGGATCTTTGTCTGTGTGACAGCACTTGCCCCTACAGCCCTGTTAGAGGCTACCTGGGGGATCTTTGTCTGTGTGACAGCACTTGCCCCTACTGCCCTGCTAGAGGCTACCTGGGGGATCTTTGTCTGTGTGACAGCACTTGCCCCTACAGCCCTGTTAGAGGCTACCTGGGGGATCTTTGTCTGTGTGACAGCACTTGCCCCTACAGCCCTGGTAGATGCTACCTGGGGGAGCTTTGTCTGTGTAACAGCACTTGCCCCTACTGCCTTGCTAGAGGCTACCTGGGGGATCTTTGTCTGTGTAACAGCACTTGCCCCTACAGCCCTGCTAGAGGATACCTGGGGGAGCTTTGTCTGTGTGACAGCACTTGCCCCTACAGCCCTGGTAGAGGCTACCTGGGGGAGCTTTGTCTGTGTGACAGCACTTGCCCCTACTGCCCTGCTAGAGGCTACCTGGGGGATCTTTGTCTGTGTGACAGCACTTGCGCCTACAGCCCTGTTAGAGGCTACCTGGGGGATCTTTGTCTGTGTGACAGCACTTGCCCCTACAGCCCTGCTAGAGGCTACCTGGGGGATCTTTGTCTGTGTAACAGCACTTGCCCCTACAGCCCTTCTAGAGGCTACCTGGGGGATCTTTGTCTGTGTAACAGCACTTGCCCCTACAGCCCTGATAGAGGCTACCTGGGGGAGCTTTGTCTGTGTAACAGCACTTGCCCCTAGAGCCCTGCTGGAGGCTACCTGGGGGATCTTTGTCTGTGTAACAGCACTTGCCCCTACAGCCCTGGTAGAGGCTACCTGGGGGATCTGTCTGTGTGACAGCACTTGCCCCTACAGCCCTGCTAGATGCTACCTGGGGGATCTTTGTCTGTGTGACAGCACTTGCCCCTACAGCCCTGGTAGAGGCTACCTGGGGGAGCTTTGTCTGTGTAACAGCACTTGCCCCTACTGCCTTGCTAGAGGCTACCTGGGGTATCTTTGTCTGTGTAACAGCACTTGCCCCTACTGCCCTGCTAAAGGCTACCTGGGGTAGCTTTGTCTGTGTAACAGCACTTGCCCCTACTGCCTTGCTAGAGGCTACCTGGGGTAGCTTTGTCTGTGTAACAGCACTTGCCCCTACTGCCCTGCTAAAGGCTACCTGGGGGAGCTTTGTCTGTGTAACAGCACTTGCCCCTACAGCCCTGCTAGAGACTACACAGGCATCTTTGTCTTTGTAATCCCGATGACGCGTGACGTCACTGGGGGGGGTGGGATAGTCTCGTGTCCAAGTGACGTCACGGAGGGATTTCGCTACACAGTGACGTCACTGTGTGGCGCGCAAACGTCATCGTTGGCGCCGCCGTTGCGTGACGTCATCGGAGGAGGGGAGTTTCAGCGCGCGAGTGACGTCCCCTGAGCTTCACGGCGCGAGTGACGTCACCGGGACTTCAGTGAGCGCGCGAGTGACGTCACCGGCATTTAACGAGCGCGCTAGTGACGTCACGGGGCAAGATGGCTGCGCCCGTCAGAGGCGGCGTGGAGATGGAGCGAAAGGTGGAGGAGGAGGTGGAGGAGGAGAGGGGAGAGGTGGAGCAGGTGGTAGTGGAGGAGGTGGACGAGGGGATGGACG
This sequence comes from Lampetra fluviatilis, assembly GCF_964198595.1. Taxonomy (NCBI): domain Eukaryota; kingdom Metazoa; phylum Chordata; class Hyperoartia; order Petromyzontiformes; family Petromyzontidae; genus Lampetra; species Lampetra fluviatilis. The sequence goes on from NW_027620988.1 coordinate 7,611, forward strand.
CGCTGATGGAGCGGTTCAAAGGTGGAGCCTACGCAGGGCGGTGGAATGAAGCGACCTGGGAAGAGGTGAGTGACTCACTCACCTACTCACTCAGTCACCCACTCAGTCACTCACCCACTCACCTACCCACCCACCCACTCACTCAGTCAGTCACCCACTCAGTCACGCACTCACCACTCACTCACTCACACCCACTCAGTCACTCACTCACTCAGTCACTCACTCACCCACTCACTCAGTCACTCAGTCACTCACTCAGTCATTCACTCAGTCACTCAGTCACTCACTCAGTCATTCACTCAATCACTCAGTCACTCACTCAGTCACCCACTCAGTCACTCACCCACTCACCCACTCACCTACCCACCCACCCACTCACTCAGTCAGTCACCCACTCAGTCACTCACTCACCCACTCACTCACTCACTCACCAACTCACTCACTCACCCACTCAGTCACTCACTCAGTCACTCACTCAGTCCACCCACTCAGTCACTCACTCAGTCACCCACTCAGTCACTCACCCACTCACCTACCCACCCACTCACTCAGTCAGTCACCCACTCAGTCACGCACTCACCCACTCACTCACTCACTCACATCACCAACTCACTCACCCACTCAGTCACTCACTCACTCAGTCACTCACTCACTCACCCAATCACTCAGTCACTCAGTCACTCACTCAGTCACTCAGTCACCCACTCAGTCACTCACCCACTCACCTACCCACCCACCCACTCACTCAGTCAGTCACCCACTCAGTCACTCACTCACCCACTCACTCACTCACCAACTCACTCACCCACTCAGTCACTCACTCACTCAGTCACTCACTCACCACTCACTCACTCAGTCACTCACTCAGTCACTCACTCAGTCACCCACTCAGTCACTCACCCACTCAGTCACTCACTCATCCACTCAGTCACTCACTCACCCCACTCACCCACCCACTCACCCACCCACCCACTCACCCACCCACCCACTCACCCACCCACCCACTCACTCACTCACCCACCCACTCACCCACCCACCCACTCACCCACTCACCCACTCACCCACCCACTCACCCACCCACCCACCCACTCACTCACTCTCCTACCCACTCACCCACCCACTCACTCACCCACCCACTCACCCACCCACTCACTCACCCACCCACTCACCCACCCATTTACCCACCCACCCACTCACCCACCCACCCACTCACTCACCCACCCACCCACCCACCCACTCACCCACCCACCCACTCACCCACCCACCCACCCACTCACCCACCCACTCACCCACCCACTCACCCACCCACCCACCCACCCACTCACCCACCCACCCACCCACTCACCCACCCACCCACCCACTCACCCACCCACCCACTCACCCACCCACCCACCCACTCACTCACTCTCCTACCCGCTCACCCACCCACTCACTCACCCACCCACTCACCCACCCACTCACTCACCCACCCACTCACCCACCCACCCACCCACTCACCCACCCACTCACTCACTCACCCACTCACTCACCCACCCACCCACTCACCCACCCACCCACCCCACTCACCCACCCACTCACCCACCCACTCACCCACCCACCCACCCACCCACCCACTCACCCACCCACCCACCCACCCACCCACTCACCCACCCACCCACTCACCCACCCACCCACCCACCCACCCACCCACTCACCCACCCACCCACTCACCCACCCACCCACCCACTCACCCACCCACCCACCCACCCACTCACCCACCCACCCACTCACCCACCCACTCACCCCCTGTCTCTCTCTCCCTGCAGGAGATGGAGCGTGTTCCCATGTTCATGAAGAAACTTCCCCATAAAGTCGACCCGGCACTCTACCCAGAGTTGGCGTGCATCAACTCCATCCTCGAGTCCACCATAGACTCCACCACCGCACTGGGTACCCACAGAGCCCTCATCAACTCCACCCTAACGTCCACCACGAACTCCACCACCTCACTGAGTACACACAGAGCCTGTATCAACTCCACCCTAACACCCCCCACCCCCCCCCCACCTTCTCCCCCCCCCCCCACCACACCCCCCCACCATCTCCCCCCCACCATCTCCCCCCCCTCACCCCCCCCACCATCTCCTCCCCACATCTCCCCCCCCTTCCCCACTATCCCCCCCCCCACCACCATCTCCCCCCCCCCCCCCACCATCTCCTCCCCCCACTATCCCCTCCACCATCTCCCCCCCCCACCGTCTCCTCCTCCCCACATCTCCCCCCCCCTTCCCACTATCCCCCCCCCTACTATCCCCCCCCCCCACCATCTCCTCCCCCCACCATCTCCCCCCCACCAACTCCCCCACCATCTCCCCCCACCTCCCCCCCCACCAGAAATGGCCATGAGGCTGAAGTTGGAGGGGAATCGCCACTTTGCAGAGCGCCGCTACTCAGACTCCATCGCCTCCTACTCACTCGCACTCACCACCATGCTCACCAACACCACCACGCTCACCAACACGCTCACCAACACCACCAACACGCTCACCACCACCAACACCACCCTCACCAACACGCTCCCCACCAAAACCACCAACACCAACACTAACACCAACACCACCAACACCAACAACACCACAGGCGGTGGTGAGGGTGGTGAGGGTGATGGTGAGGGTGGTGGTGAGGGTGGCGGTGGTGAGGAGGTGGAACTGAAAGTCGTACTGCTCACCAACAGGGCAGCGGCAAACTTCCACCTGGGTGAGTGGGTGGGTGAGTGGGTGGGTGAGTGAGTGGGTGAGTGGGTGGGTGGGTGGGTGAGTGTGTGAGTGGGTGAGTGAGTGGGTGAGTGGGTGAGTGAGTGGGTGAGTGGGTGAGTGGGTGGGTGAGTGAGTGGGTGGGTGAGTGAGTGGGTGAGTGGGGTGAGTGAGTGGGTGAGTGAGTGAGTGAGTGGGTGAGTGGGTGGGTGAGTGAGTGGGTGGGTGGGTGAGTGTGTGAGTGGGTGAGTGAGTGGGTGAGTGGGTGAGTGAGTGGGTGAGTGAGTGGGTGAGTGAGTGGGTGAGTGAGTGAGTGGGTGAGTGGGTGAGTGAGTGGTGAGTTAGTGGGTCGGTGAGTGAGTAAGTGAGTGGGTGGGTGAGTGGGTGAGTGAGTGGTGAGTTAGTGGGTCGGTTGAGTGAGTGAGTGAGTGGGTGGGTGAGTGGGTGAGTGAGTGACTGAGTGGGTGACTGAGTGGGTGAGTGAGTGAGTGAGTGGGTGAGTGAGTGAGTGACAGAGTGGGTGGGTGAGTGAGTGAGTGACTGAGTGGGTGGGTGAGTGAGTGAGTGACTGAGTGGGTGGGTGAGTGAGTGAGTGACTGAGTGGGTGGGTGAGTGAGTGAGTGAGTGACTGAGTGGGTGGGTGAGTGAGTGAGTGAGTGGGTGGGTGGGTGAGTGGGTGGGTGGGTGGGTGAGTGGGTGAGTGAGTGACTGAGTGACTGAGTGGGTGAGTGGGTGAGTGAGTGGGTGACTGAGTGGGTGAGTGAGTGAGTGGGTGAGTGAGTGAGTGAGTGACTGAGTGGTGGGTGAGTGAGTGGAGTGGGTGGGTGGGGTGAGTGGGTGGGTGAGTGGGTGGGTGAGTGGGTGAGTGGGTGAGTGAGTGGGTGAGTGGGTGAGTGGGTGAGTGAGTGGGTGACTGAGTGAGTGAGGTGGTGAGTGAGTGAGTGACTGAGTGAGTGACTGAGTGAGTGAGTGGGTGAGTGAGTGAGTGTGTGAGTGACTGAGTGAGTGACTGAGTGAGTGAGTGACTGAGTGAGTGGGTGAGTGGGTGAGTGGGTGAGTGGGTGAGTGAGTGACTGAGTGAGTGAGTGGGTGGGTGAGTGAGTAGGTGAGTGAGTGAGTGGGTGAGTGAGTGACTGAGTGAGTAGGTGAGTGAGTGGGTGAGTGAGTAGGTGAGTGAGTGGGTGAGTGACTGAGTGAGTGGGTGAGTGGGTGAGTGAGTGAGTGAGTCAGTGGGTGAATGAGTGAGTGGGTGAGTGGGTGAGTGAGTGAGTGTGTGAGTGAGTGAGTGGGTGAGTGACTGAGTGACTGAGTGAGTGGGTGAGTGGGTGAGTGGGTGAGTGAGTGACTGAGTGAGTGACTGAGTGAGTGAGTGGGTGAGTGAGTGAGTGAGTGTGTGAGTGACTGGGTGAGTGACTGAGTGAGTGAGTGACTGAGTGAGTGAGTGACTGAGTGAGTGGGTGAGTGGGTGAGTGGGTGAGTGGGTGAGTGAGTGACTGAGTGAGTGAGTGGGTGGGTGAGTGAGTAGGTGAGTGAGTGAGTGGGTGAGTGAGTGACTGAGTGAGTAGGTGAGTGAGTGGGTGAGTGAGTAGGTGAGTGAGTGGGTGAGTGACTGAGTGAAGTGGGTGAGTGGGTGAGTGAGTGAGTGAGTCAGTGGGTGAATGAGTGAGTGGGTGAGTGGGTGAGTGAGTGAGTGTGTGAGTGAGTGAGTGGGTGAGTGACTGAGTGACTGAGTGAGTGGGTGAGTGGGTGAGTGGGTGAGTGAGTGAGTGAGTGAGTGAGTGACTGAGTGAGTGAGTGGGTGGGTGAGTGAGTGGGTGAGTGAGTGACTGGGTGAGTAGGTGAGTGAGTGGGTGAGTGGGTGAGTGACTGAGTGAGTGGGTGAGTGGGTGAGTGAGTGAGTCAGTGGGTGAGTGAGTGAGTGGGTGGGTGAGTGAGTGGGTGAGGTGGTGAGTGGGTGAGTGAGTGGGTGAGTGAGTGGGTGAGTGAGTGGGTGAGTGGGTGAGTGACTGAGTGACTGAGTGAGTGGGTGAGTGGGTGAGTGGGTGAGTGAGTGGGTGAGTGAGTGGGTGAGTGAGTGGGTGGGTGAGTGAGTGAGTGAGGTGGTGAGTGAGGTGGTGAGTGAGTGAGTGGGTGAGTGAGTGAGTGAGTGAGGTGGTGAGTGAGTGGGTGAGTGAGTGAGGTGGTGAGTGGGTGAGTGAGTGAGTGGGTGAGTAGGTGAGTGGGTGAGTGAGGTGGTGAGTAGTGAGTGGGTTACTCACCTCACCCCTCACCCGCTCACCCTCACCGCTCACCCTCACCGCTCACGCTCACCCTCACCGCTCACCCTCACCGCTCACCCTCACCGCTCACCCTCACCGCTCACCCTCACCGCTCACCCTCACCGCTCACCCTCACCGCTCACCCTCACCGCTCACCCTCACCAGGTAACTTTGGCTCTGCCCTGAAAGACGCTCAATCTGCTCTCACGCTGAGACCCAATCACACCAAGGCCCTCGTGCGAGGTGAGTGCCTAGCAACCATCACCCCTAGTAACTATCACCCCTAGCAACCATTACCCCGAGCAACCATCACCCCTAGCAACCATCACCCCCTTAGCAACCATCACCCATTAGCAACCATCACCCCTAGCAACCATCACCCCTAGCAACCATCACCCCTAGCAACCATCACCCCCTTAGCAACCATCACCCATTAGCAACCATCACCCCTAGCAACCATCACCCCTAGCAACCACCACCCCCTTAGCAACCACCACCACCCCCTGATGCTCTGCACGGTCTCCATGGCGATGGTCTCCGTGGTGACGCGCGGTCGCCATGGCGACAGCGGTGGACTGCTGTGTGCAGCTGTGCCGCGTGGAGGAGGCGGCGGCCATTGCAGCCATGGCGGCGGCAAGACGGCCGGGAGACGCCATCTTGGAACAGCGGAGACTCGTAACAGATGCAGCCTTGGTGCTCACCACTACTCACCACCACACTCACCACTACTCACCACTAGTACTCTACTCACCACTAGTACACTCACCACTCACCACACTCACCACCACACTCACCACTAGTACACTCACTACTCACCACACTCACCACTCACCACACTCACCACTACACTCACCACTACACTCACCACCACACTCACCACTACACTCACCACTACACTCACCACCACACTCACCACTACACTCACCACTACACTCACCACCACACTCACCACTACACTCACCACCACACTCACCACTACACTCACCACTACACTCACCACCACACTCACCACTACACTCACCACTACACTCACCACTACACTCACCACCACACTCACCACCACACTCACCACCACACTCACCACCACACTCACCACTACACTCACCACCACACTCACCACTACACTCACCACTACACTCACCACCACACTCACCACCATACCACCAACATCACCACCACCACACTCACCACTCACCACCACACTCACCACACTCACCACTACACTCACCACTACACTCACCACCACACTCACCACCATACCACCAACATCACCACCACCACACTCACCACTCACCACCACACTCACCACACTCACCACTACACTCACCACTACACTCACCACCACACTCACCACCATACCACCAACATCACCACCACCACACTCACCACTACACTCACCACACTCACCACACTCACCACTACACTCACCACTACACTCACCACTACTCACCACTCACCACACTCACCACTAGTACACTCACCACTAGTACACTCACCACTAGTACACTCACTACTCACCACACTCACCACTAGTACACTCACTACTCACCACACTCACCACTACTCACCACACTCACCACTAGTACACTCACTACTCACCACACTCACCACTACTCACCACACTCACCACTAGTACACTCACTACTCACCACACTCACCACTCACCACACTCACCACCACACTCACCACTAGTACACTCACTACTCACTACACTCACCACCACACTCACCACTAGTACACTCACCACTAGTACACTCACCACTAGTACACTCACCACTACCACACTCACCACTCACCACACTCACCACCACACTCACCACCACACTCACCACTAGTACACTCACTACTCACCACACTCACCACTAGTACACCACTAGTACACTCACTACTCACCACACTCACCACCACACTCACCACTAGTACACTCACTACTCACCACACTCACCACCACACTCACCACTAGTACACTCACTACTCACCACACTCACCACTAGTACACTCACCACTAGTACACTCACTACTCACCACACTCACCACCACACTCACCACTAGTACACTCACTACTCACCACACTCACCACTAGTACACTCACCACTAGTACACTCACTACTCACCACACTCACCACTACACTCACCACTAGTACACTCACTACTCACCACACTCACCACTACACTCACCACTAGTACACTCACTACTCACCACACTCACCACTAGTACACTCACTACTCACCACACTCACCACTACCACACTCACCACTCACCACACTCACCACCACACTCACCACCACACTCACCACCACACTCACCACTAGTACACTCACTACTCACCACACTCACCACTAGTACACTCACTACTCACCACACTCACCACCACACTCACTACCACACTCACCACTAGTACACTCACTACCACACTCACCACTAGTACACTCACTACTCACCACACTCACCACTAGTACACTCACTACTCACCACACTCACTACTCACCACACTCACCACCACACTCACTACCACACTCACTACCACACTCACCACTACACTCACCACTACACTCACCACCACACTCACCACTAGTACACTCACCACTAGTACACTCACTACCACACTCACCACCACACTCACCACTAGTACACTCACTACTCACCACACTCACCACTCACCACACTCACCACTACACTCACCACTACACTCACCACTACACTCACCACCACACTCACCACTAGTACACTCACTACCACACTCACCACTAGTACACTCACCACTAGTACACTCACTACCACACTCACTACCACACTCACCACCACACTCACCACTAGTACACTCACTACTCACCACACTCACCACTAGTCACCACTAGTACACTCACCACTCACCACTAGTACACTCACTACCACACTCACCACTAGTACACTCACTACTCACCACACTCACCACCACACTCACCACTAGTACACTCACTACTCACCACACTCACCACCACACTCACCACTAGTACACTCACTACTCACCACACTCACCACTAGTCACCACTAGTACACTCACCACTAGTACACTCACCACTCACCACACTCACCACTAGTACACTCACTACCACACTCACCACTAGTACACTCACCACTCACCACTAGTACACTCACCACTAGTACACTCACCACTAGTACACTCACTACCACACTCACCACTAGTACACTCACCACTCACCACTAGTACACTCACCACTAGTACACTCACTACCACACTCACCACTAGTACACTCACTACTCACCACTAGTACACTCACTACTCACCACTCACCACCACACTCACCACTAGTACACTCACCACTCACCACTACCACACTCACCACCACACTCACCACTAGTACACTCACTACCACACTCACCACCACACTCACCACTAGTACACTCACTCACCACTCACCACTAGTACACTCACTACCACACTCACCACCACACTCACCACTAGTACACTCACTACTCACCACACTCACCACTAGTACACTCACCACTCACCACACTCACCACTAGTACACTCACTACCACACTCACCACTCACCACTAGCACTCACTACTAGTACTCACTCACTCACCACTCACCACACTCACCACCACACTCACCACCACACTCACCACCACACTCACCACCACCCTCACCACCACTCACCACCACACTCACCACTCACCACCACACTCACCACCACACTCAACAACACACTCACCACTACACTCACCAACACCCTCGCCACACTCACCACCACCCTCACCACCACTCACCACCACACTCACCACCACACTCACCAACACCCTCGCCACACTCACCACCACCCTCACCACCACTCACCACCACACTCACCACTCACCACCACACTCACCACCACACTCAACAACACACTCACCACTACACTCACCAACACCCTCGCCACACTCACCACCACCCTCACCACCACTCACCACCACACTCACCACCACACTCACCAACACCCTCGCCACACTCACCACCACCCTCACCACCACTCACCACCACACTCACCACTCACCACCACACTCACCACCACACTCAACAACACACTCACCACTACACTCACCAACACCCTCGCCACACTCACCACCACCCTCACCACCACTCACCACCACACTCACCACCACACTCACCAACACCCTCGCCACACTCACCACCACCCTCACCACCACTCACCACCACACTCACCACTCACCACCACACTCACCACCACACTCAACAACACACTCACCACTACACTCACCAACACCCTCGCCACACTCACCACCACCCTCACCACCACTCACCACCATACCACCAACATCACCACCACCACACTCACCACTCACCACCACACTCACCACACTCACCACTACACTCACCACTACACTCACCACCACACTCACCACTCACCACCACCACACTCACCACCACACTCACCACCACACTCACCACCACACTCACCACTACACTCACCACCACACTCACCACCACACTCACCACCACACTCACCACCACACTCACCACCACACTCACCACCACACTCACCACCACACTCACCACCACACTCACCACCACACTCACCACCACACTCACCACCACACTCACCACTACACTCACCACTACACTCACCACTACACTCACCACCACACTCACCACCACACTCACCAATACACTCACCACTAGTACACTCACCACTACACTCACCACCACACTCACCACCACACTCACCACTACACTCACCACTACACTCACCACCACACTCACCACCACACTCACCACTACACTCACCACCACACTCACCACCACACTCACCACTACACTCACCACCACACTCACCACCACACTCACCACCACACTCACCACCACACTCACCACCACACTCACCACCACACTCACCACCACACTCACCACCACACTCACCACTACACTCACCACACTCACCACACTCACCACACTCACCACACTCACCACCACACTCACCACCACACTCACCACTACACTCACCACTACACTCACCACCACACTCACCACCACACTCACCACCACACTCACCACTACACTCACCACCACACTCACCACCACACTCACCACTACACTCACCACTACACTCACCACCACACTCACCACCACACTCACCACCACACTCACCACCACACTCACCACCACACTCACCACCACACTCACCACTACACTCACCACCACACTCACTCACTGATGATGTTGTTGTTGACGTAGTTGTTGTTGACGTTGTTGCTCACGTAGTAGTTGTTGTTGTTGTTGTTGACCAAGTTGTTATTTCGATGTAAAGCTGCTTTCGTGACTGCAGAGATTCATCTTCTTGGTTCTTTCGGTAAAGTCAAGAAGATGACTTTTTGTTGTTGACGTAGTTGTTGTTGTTGTTGACGTAGTTGTTGACGTAGTAGTTGTTGTTGTTGTTGACGTAGTTGTTGACGTAGTAGTTGTTGTTGTTGTTGTTGACATAGTAGTTGTTGTTGACGTAGTAGTTGTTGTAGTTGTTGACGTAGTTGTTGTTGTTGACGTAGTAGTTGTTGTAGTTGTTGACGTAGTTGTTGTTGTTGACGTAGTAGTTGTTGTTGTAGTTGTTTTTGTTGTTGTAGTTGTTGTTGTAGTAGTTGTTGTTGTAGTTGTAGTTGTAGTAGTTGTTGTTGTAGTTGTTGTAGTAGTTGTTGTAGTTGTTGACGTAGTTGTTGTTGTTGACGTAGTAGTTGTTGTTGTAGTTGTTTTTGTTGTTGTAGTTGTTGTTGTAGTAGTTGTTGTTGTAGTTGTTGTAGTTGTAGTTGTAGTTGTTGTTGTATTTGTTGTAGTTGTAGTTGTTGTAGTTGATGTTGTTGTTGTTGTAGTAGTTGTAGTTGTTGATGTTGTTGTTGTTGTAGTTGTTGTAGTTGTTGTAGTTGTTGTTGTAGTTGTTGTAGTTGTTGTAGTTGTTGTTGTAGTTGTTGTAGTTGTTGTAGTTGTTGTAGTTGTAGTTGTAGTTGTTGTAGTTGTTGTAGTTGTAGTTGTAGTTGTTGTAGTTGTTGTAGTTGTTGTTGTAGTTGTTGTAGTTGTTGTAGTTGTTGTTGTAGTTGTTGTAGTTGTTGTAGTTGTTGTAGTTGTAGTTGTAGTTGTTGTAGTTGTTGTAGTTGTTGTAGTTGTTGTAGTTGTTGTTGTAGTTGTTGTAGTTGTAGTAGTTGTTGTTGTTGACGTAGTAGTTGTTGTAGTTGTTGTAGTTGTTGTTGTAGTTGTTGTAGTAGTAGTTGTTGTTGTAGTTGTTGTTGTAGTTGTTGTTGTAGTAGTTGTTGTTGTAGTTGTTGTTGTAGTAGTTGTTGTTGTTGACGTAGTAGTTGTTGTAGTTGTTGATGTAGTTGTTGTAGTTGTTGTTGTAGTAGTAGTTGTTGTTGTAGTAGTTGATGTTGTAGTTGTTGTTGTTGTAGTTGTTGTTGATGTTGTAGATGTTGTTGTTGTTGTTGACCTAGTTGTTGATGTTGTTGATGTTGTTGTTGTTGTTGTTTGCAGCGAGAGCTGCAGAGGGATCGGCGTCGTGCCCAGAGCCAGCGGCGTCACCAGCAGCAGCAAACCCAGCGGATACTCAACCTCATCACCATGGTAACCACACGCTCATCACCATGGTAACCACACGCTCGTCACCATGGTGACCACTCACTCATCACCACGGTGACCACACGCTCGTCAACACGGTGATGACACGCTCGTCACCACGGTGACCACACACTCGTAACCACGGTGACCACACTCGTCACCACGGTGACCACACTCGTCACCATGGTGATGACAACGCCTCTCCTGTCACCCCTCCCCCTCCTCTCTCTCAGGATCGCAAAATCCGCCTGAACCTCCCTCGTGACCAGCTCTGTGACCTGGGGGGTGAGGGTCACGGGGGTCACGGGGGTCACGAGGGTCACGGGGGTCACGGGGGTCACGAGGGTGAGGGGGGGGAGGGGCGCTTGCCCCAGCTGGGGCTGGAGGACGGGCGGCTGAGCTGGAGGGTGACGCTTCTCTACCCAGAACACAGCTGCTGTGAGGTGGTGACAGCCTTCCATGAAGACACCTGGTGAGTGGGTGGGTGGGTGGGTGAGTGGGTGAGTGGGTGGGTGAGTGAGTGGGTGGGTGGGTGGGTGAGTGGGTGAGTGGGTGAGTGGGTGAGTGGGTGGGTGAGTGAGTGGGTGGGTGGGTGAGTGGGTGGGTGAGTGGGTGGGTGGGTGGGTGGGTGGGTGAGTGGGTGGGTGAGTGGGTGAGTGGGTGGGTGGGTGGGTGAGTGGGTGGGTGGGTGGGTGAGTGGGTGGGTGGGTGGGTGGGTGGGTGAGTGGGTGGGTGAGTGGGTGAGTGGGTGGGTGGGTGAGTGGGTGGGTGGGTGAGTGGGTGGGTGGGTGGGTGAGTGAGTGGGTGGGTGGGTGAGTGGGTGGGTGAGTGGGTGGGTGGGTGAGTGGGTGGGTGGGTGCGTCGGTGGGTGAGTGAGTGAGTGGGTGAGTGGGTGAGTGAGTGAGTGGGTGAGTGGGTGGATGGGTGAGTGGGTGGGTGGGTGAGTGAGTGGGTGAGTGAGTGGGTGGGTGAGTGAGTGGGTGGGTGGGTGAGTGGGTGGGTGGGTGAGTGGGTGAGTGGGTGGGCGGGTGGGTGGGTGGGTGAGTGGGTGAGTGGGTGGGTGAGTGAGTGGGTGGGTGGGTGAGTGGGTGGGTGAGTGGGTGGGTG
>NW_027620989.1:0-40000 GCF_964198595.1 Lampetra fluviatilis
TGGTGGTGGTTATTCACATAATCATGTTCATCAGCAGAATCATCATCATCAGTAGGATCAGTATCATCAACAGAATCAGCAGTATCATCATCATCAGTACCATCATCAGCAATATCATCTGCAGTATCATCATCATCAGTAGTATCATCATCATCAGTACCATCATCAGCAATATCATCTGCAGTATCATCATCATCAGTACCATCATCATCAGTACCATCATCAGTATCATCAGTAGTATCATCATCAGCAGTATCATCAACAGTATCATCAGCAGTATCATCAGTACCATCATCAGCAGTATCATCATCAGCAGTATCATCATCAGCAGTATCATCATCAGCAGTACCATCATCAGCAGTACCATCATCAGCAGTACCATATTCAGTATCAGCAGAATCAACATCGGCAGTATCATCATCAGCACTATCATCAGTATCATCATCAGCAGTATCATCAGTACCATCATCAACAGAATCATCATCATCACTATCATCAGTACCATCATCATCAGTACCATCATCATCAGTACCATCATCATCAGTATCATCATCAGCAGTACCATCATCAGCAGTACCATCTTCAGTATCAGCAGAATCAACATCGGCAGTATCATCATCAGCAGTATCATCAGCAGAATAATCAGCAGCAGAATGTTGATGATGATCTTAATGATGTTGATGGTGGTGATGATGTTGTTGAAGGTGGTGATGGTGGTGATTGTGGTGATGTTATTAATGATGGTGAAGGTGGTGATGGTGCTGATGGTGGTGATGATGGTGGTGTTATTAATGATGGTGGTGATGATGGTGGTGGTGATGGTGATGGTGGTGATGATGGTGATGTTATTAATGATGTTAAAGGTGGTGATTGTGGTGATGTTATTAATGATGGTGAAGGTGGTGATGATGGTGATGTTATTAATGATGTTGATGGTGGTGATGGTGGTGATGATGGTGATGTTATTAATGATGGTGAAGGTGGTGATGATGGTGGTGATGTTATTATCTTCATACGTGATGTTTTATTAAAATCAATTTGTCCCAACCGTGTGCCTTGTGATGTTATTACATCATCACCATCACCACCATCATCACCATCTCCACCATCATCACCACCACCATCATCTCCACCATCATCACCACCATCACCACCACCATCACCATCATCACCACCATCACCACCACCATCACCACCAACATCACCATCATCACCATCATCACTACCATCACCACCATCATCACCATCATCACTACCATCACCACCATCACTACCATCACCACCAACATCACCATCATCAGCACCATCACCACCATCATCACCATCATCACCATCATCACCATCATCACCACCATCACCACCACCATCACCACCACCATCACTACCACCATCACCACCATCATCACCACCATCACCACCATCACTACCACCACCATCATCACCACCATCATCACCACCATCACCACCATCACCACCATCACTACCATCACCACCACCATCATCACCACCATCATCACCATCATCACCATCATCACCATCATCACCACCATCGCCACCACCATCACTACCACCATCACCACCATCATCACCACCATCACCACCATCACTACCACCACCATCATCACCACCATCATCACCACCATCACCACCATCACCACCATCACTACCATCACCACCACCATCACCACCATCACCACCATCACTACCATCACCACCAACATCACCATCATCAGCACCATCACCACCATCACTACCATCATCACTACCATCACCACCACCATCATCACCACCACCATCATCACCATCATCACCACCATCACTACCATCACCAAAATCACCACCACCATCATCACTACCATCACTACCATCACCATCATCATCATCACCACCATCACCACCATCACTACCATCATCACCACCATCACCACCACCATCATCACCATCATCACCACCACCATCATCACCACCACCATCACCACCATCATCACCATCTTCACCACCATCATCACCACCACCATCATCATCATCACCACCACCACCATCACCACCATCACCAACATCATCATCACCACCATCACTACCATCACCACCAACATCACCACCATCAGCACCATCACCACCATCATCACCACCATCATCATCACCATCATCACCACCATCATCACCACCATCATCATCACCATCATCACCACCATCACTACCATCATCACCATCATCACCACCATCATCACCACCATCATCACCATCATCATCATCACCATCATCACCACCATCATCACCACCATCATCACCACCATCACTACCATCACCACCAACATCACCATCATCATCACCATCATTACCATCATCATCACCACCATCATCATCACCATCATCATCATCACCATCATCATCATCACCATCATCATCACCACCATCACCACCATCACCATCACCACCATCATCACCATCATCACCACCATCATCATCATCACCATCATCACCACCATCACCACCATCATCACCACCATCATCACCACCATCACCACCATCATCACCACCATCATCACCACCATCACCATCATCACCATCACCACCACCATCATCACCACCATCATCATCACCATCACCACCATCATCACCATCACCACCATCATCACCACCACCATCACCACCATCATCACCATCACCACCATCACCACCATCATCATCACCACCATCATCACCATCACCACCATCATCACCACCATCATCATCACCATCATCACCACCATCACCACCATCATCATCACCATCACCACCATCATCATCACCATCACCACCATCATCACCACCACCACCATCATCACCACCACCATCACCACCATCATCATCATCACCATCATCACCACCATCATCATCACCATCACCACCATCATCACCATCACCACCATCATCACCATCACCACCATCATCATCACCACCATCATCACCATCACCACCATCATCACCACCATCATCATCACCATCACCACCATCATCATCACCATCACCATCATCATCACCATCACCACCATCATCACCACCACCACCATCATCACCACCACCATCACCACCATCATCATCATCACCATCATCACCATCATCACCATCATCACCACCATCACCACCACCATCACTACCACCATCACCACCATCATCACCACCATCACCACCATCACTACCACCACCATCACCACCATCACTACCACCACCATCATCACCACCATCATCACCACCATCACCACCATCACCACCATCACTACCATCACCACCAACATCACCATCATCAGCACCATCACCACCATCACTACCATCATCACTACCATCACCACCACCATCATCACCATCATCACCACCATCACTACCATCACCAAAATCACCACCACCATCATCACTACCATCACTACCATCACCACCACCATCATCACCATCATCATCACCACCATCATCACCACCATCACTACCATCACCACCAACATCACCATCATCACCACCATCAGCACCATCATCACCACCATCATCACCACCATCAGCACCACCATCAGCACCACCATCATCACCACCATCATCACCACCATCATCACCACCATCATCACCACCATCATCATCACCATCATCACCACCATCATCATCACCATCATCATTACCATCATCATCACCACCATCATCATCACCATCATCATCATCACCATCATCATCACCACCATCACCACCATCATCACCATCACCACCATCATCACCATCACCACCATCATCATCACCACCATCATCACCATCATCATCACCACCATCATCATCACCATCATCACCACCATCACCACCATCATCACCACCATCATCACCACCATCATCACCACCATCACCACCATCATCACCACCATCATCATCACCATCATCACCACCATCATCACCACCATCATCATCACCATCATCACCACCATCATCATCACCACCATCATCACCATCATCATCATCACCATCATCACCACCATCATCATCACCATCATCACCACCATCAGCACTATCATCACCACCATCATCACCACCATCAGCACCACCATCATCACCACCATCATCACCACCATCATCACCACCATCATCACCACCATCATCATCACCATCATCACCACCATCATCATCACCATCATCATTACCATCATCATCACCACCATCATCATCACCATCATCATCATCACCATCATCATCACCACCATCACCATCACCACCATCATCACCATCACCACCATCATCATCACCACCATCACCACCATCACCACCATCATCACCATCACCACCATCATCACCATCATCATCACCACCATCATCACCATCATCATCACCATCATCACCATCACCACCATCACCACCATCACCACCATCATCACCACCATCATCACCACCATCATCACCACCATCACCACCATCATCACCACCATCATCACCATCACCACCATCACCATCATCACCATCACCACCATCATCACCACCATCATCACCACCATCATCATCACCATCACCACCATCATCACCATCACCACCATCATCACCACCACCATCATCACCATCTTCACCACCATCACTGCCATCACCACCATCACTACCATCACCACCAAAATCACCACCACCATCATCACCATCATCACCACCATCACCACCACCATCATCACCACCACCATCATCATCACCACCACCATCATCACCATCACCACCAACATCATCACCACCATCACCACCATCACCACCATCATCATCATCACCACCACCACCATCACCACCATCACCAACATCATCATCACCACCATCACCACCATCACCACCATCATCATCATCATCACCACCACCACCATCACCACCATCACCAACATCATCATCACCACCATCACCACCATCATCACCACCATCATCACCACCATCAGCACCACCATCAGCACCACCATCATCACCACCATCATCACCACCATCATCATCACCATCATCACCACCATCATCATCACCATCATCATTACCATCATCATCACCACCATCATCATCACCATCATCATCATCACCATCATCATCACCACCATCACCACCATCATCACCATCACCACCATCATCATCACCACCATCATCATCACCATCATCATCACCATCATCATCACCATCATCATCATCACCATCACCACCATCACCACCATCACCACCATCATCACCACCATCATCACCACCATCATCACCACCATCACCACCATCATCACCACCATCATCACCATCACCACCATCATCACCATCACCACCATCATCACCACCATCATCACCACCATCATCATCACCATCACCACCATCATCACCATCACCACCATCATCACCACCACCATCACCACCATCATCACCATCACCACCATCATCATCACCACCATCATCACCATCACCACCATCATCACCACCATCATCATCACCATCATCACCACCATCATCATCACCATCACCACCATCATCATCACCATCACCACCATCATCATCACCATCACCACCATCATCATCACCATCACCACCATCATCACCACCACCACCACCATCACCACCACCATCACCACCATCATCATCACCACCATCATCACCACCATCATCACCATCATCACCATCGCCACCATCATCACCACCACCATCATCACCACCACCATCATCATCACCATCATCATCACCATCATCACCATCATCATCACCATCATCACCATCACCATCATCATCACCATCATCACCATCACCACCATCACCACCATCATCACCACCATCATCACCACCATCATCATCACCATCATCACCACCATCATCACCACCATCATCACCACCATCATCACCACCATCATCATCACCATCATCACCATCACCACCATCATCATCACCATCATCACCATCACCACCATCATCATCACCACCATCATCACCACCATCATCACCACCATCATCATCACCATCATCATCACCATCATCACCATCACCACCATCATCATCACCATCACCACCATCACCACCATCATCACCATCACCACCATCATCACCATCATCATCACCACCATCATCACCACCATCATCATCATCACCACCACCATCACCACCACCATCACCACCATCATCACCACCACCATCACCACCACCATCACCACCACCATCACCACCACCATCACCACCATCATCACCACCATCATCACCACCATCATCACCACCATCATCACCACCATCATCACCACCATCATCACCACCATCATCACCACCATCATCACCACCATCATCATCACCATCATTATCATCACCACCATCATCATCACCATCATCATCACCATCATCACCACCATCATCATCACCATCATCATCACCATCATCACCATCACCACCATCATCACCACCATCACCACCATCATCACCACCATCATCACCATCACCACCATCACCACCATCATCACCACCATCATCACCATCATCACCATCACCACCATCACCATCACCATCATCACCACCATCATCACCATCACCACCATCACCACCATCACCACCATCATCACCACCATCATCACCATCACCACCATCACCATCATCACCATCACCACCATCATCACCACCATCATCACCACCATCATCATCACCATCACCACCATCATCATCACCATCACCACCATCATCACCATCACCACCATCATCATCACCACCATCATCACCATCACCACCATCATCACCACCATCATCATCACCATCATCACCATCACCACCATCATCACCACCATCATCATCACCATCATCACCACCATCATCATCACCATCACCACCATCATCATCACCATCACCACCATCATCACCACCATCATCATCACCATCACCACCATCATCACCACCACCATCATCACCACCACCATCACCACCATCATCATCACCACCACCATCACCACCATCATCATCACCATCATCACCACCACCATCACCACCATCATCATCACCACCACCATCACCACCATCATCATCACCACCATCATCACCATCATCACCATCACCACCATCATCACCATCATCACCATCATCACCACCACCATCATCATCACCATCATCATCACCATCATCACCATCACCACCATCACCACCATCATCATCACCATCATCACCATCACCACCATCATCATTACCATCATCACCATCACCACCATCATCACCACCATCATCACCACCATCATCATCACCATCATCATCACCATCATCACCACCATCATCACCACCATCATCACCACCATCATCACCACCATCATCATCACCACCATCACCACCATCATCATCACCATCACCACCATCACCACCATCATCACCACCATCATCATCACCACCACCACCATCACCACCATCATCACCACCATCATCACCACCATCATCACCACCATCATCATCACCATCATCATCACCATCATCACCATCACCACCATCATCACCACCATCATCACCACCATCATCATCACCATCATCATCACCATCATCACCATCACCACCATCATCATCACCATCATCACCATCACCACCATCATCACCATCATCACCACCATCATCACCACCATCATCATCATCACCACCACCATCACCACCATCATCACCACCATCATCACCACCATCATCACCACCATCATCACCACCATCATCATCACCATCATCATCACCATCACCACCATCATCACCACCATCATCACCACCATCATCACCACCATCATCATCACCATCACCACCATCATCACCATCACCATCATCACCACCATCATCATCACCATCATCACCATCACCACCATCATCACCACCATCATCACCACCATCATCACCATCACCACCATCATCACCACCATCACCACCATCATCACCACCATCATCACCACCATCATCACCATCACCACCACGGTGTTGGACCAGATGACGCCAAAAGGCGCACAACTCAAAGACAACGCACCATCAGAGTATGAGAGCTCGGGGGTGAAGCGTTTACACCATTGGAACCTCATTTGCCAGTAGCAAAATATGATAATAGTGTTTTTTAGCCTTCTACCTGGCAACAAAACTAGGCTCTAAGGAAAGCTGTCTCGGGTGTGGACCAATCAACTTCAAGGACAGTGCACACACATTATCAGAGTTGTGTGTTTTGTTTGCATTATGGCCGCAGGTATTGTGGTCTATGCAAACATGACTCCTTGTAAAAAAGGTGTCAGTTTTGTTGCCAGATACTAGGGTAAAAAACAATTATATTGTTTTACTGGCATATGAGGTTCCAATGGTGTAAATATTCACCCCCGAGCTCTCATACTCTGATGGTGCGTTGTCTTTGAGTTGTGCGCCTTTTGGCGTCATCTGGTCCAACACCGTGGTGGTGATGGTGGTGATGATGGTAGTGATGGTGGTGGTGATGATGGTGGTGATGATGGTGGTGATGGTGGTGGTGATGATGGTAGTGATGGTGGTGATGGTGGTGATGATGGTGATGATGATGATGGTAGTGATGGTAGTGATGGTAGTGATGGTGGTGATGGTAGTGATGGTGATGGTACAGGGGAGGGTTGGCCCAAAAGTCAGGACACACACATGGGGTGTTTAAATAGTTTATTTTTATATTAATTTTGTAAATGTCACACACCCATCACTCAAACCCTCGAGTATAATGTCCACACCACCACCACCATCAAATACAAAGTTCCCCCAGGTAGCCTCTAGCAGGGCTGCAGGGGCAAGTGCTGTTAGTTAGACACCCACCCACTCACCCATCCACTCACCCACTCACCAGTCCACTCACTCATCCACTCACTCACCCGTCCACTCACTCACCTACTCACTCATCCACTCACTCATTCACTCACCCACTCACCCATCCACTCACCCGTCCACTCACCCATCCACTCACCCACTCACTCACCCACCCACCCACTCACCGATTCACTCATCCACTCACTCACCGACTCATCCACTCACCCATCCACTCACCTATTCACCCACTCACCCATCCACTCACCTACTCACCCATCCACTCACCCGTCCACTCACCCATCCACTCACCCATCCATTCACCCACTCACTCTCCCACTCACCCATCCACTCACCCACTCACCCGTCCACTCATTCACCTACTCACCCATCCACTCGCTCACCCACTCGCTCACCCACTCACTCACCCACTCACCCATCCACTCACCCATCCACTCGCACACAGACAAAGCTCCCCCAGGTAGCCTCTAGCAGGGCTGTAGGGGCAAGTGCTGTTAGCCAGTTGCAGCGCCTACGAAGGCTACGGGAACCGTGACAGACACACAGACACACAGACAGACACAGACACACAGACAGGCACATAGACAGACAGAGAGACACAGACAGACACATACACAGAAACAGACACACAGACAGACACATACACAGAAACAGACAGGCAGACACACAAAGAGACACAGACAGACACAAACACAGAAACAGACAGACAGACACATACACAGAAACAGACAGACACAGACAGAAACAGACAGACACACAGACACACAGTGAGACACACAGACACACAGTGAGAGACATACAGTGAGACAGACACAGACAGCCTGAGCCTAGGCCCACAGCCTGAGCCTAGACCCCAAGCCTGGGCCTAGGCCTCAAGCCTGGGCCTAGGTCCATAGCCTGGGCCTAGGCCCACAGCCTGAGCCTAGGCCTCAAGCCTGGGCCTAGGCCTCAAGCCTGGGCCTAGGCCTCAAGCCTGGGCCTAGGTCCATAGCCTGAGCCTAGGCCCACAGCCTGAGCCTAGGCCTCAAGCCTGAGCCTAGGCCTCAAGCCTGGGCCTAGGGCCGGTCCCCCCACCACCCTCACCACCCTCACCCTCACCACCACCCTCACCACCCTCACCACCACCCTCACCACCACCACCACCCTCACCGTCACCACCACCATCCTCACCGTCACCACCAACACCCTCACCACCACCACCACCCTCACCACCTTTCACGGCAGCAGCCCTGCGAGCCTCAGCGCCGCGTTCACGTTGCCCACGAGACGTCCGGCTGCGCACCTCCTCAGTGACGCGTCTGGCACGAGGGCCGCGCGGGGCAACTGGGGCTGCTCCGGCGTGCGGTAGTGGTGCATCCTGGCCAGGCGCGGCGGCACCTCCACCGTGGCACCGCTGCTCCCGCCTCGCAGCCGGAGGGCGGCGTGGACCGACGTGCTGGTGACGGCGCGCGGGTCAACAACGAGCTTGGTGGGGTTGAACGAGCCCGCCGGGAGGCTGGGCTCACGCCACGCCATGCGGGTGATGTCCCGGCCGGGCACGGCGGAGTCGGAGGAGTCGGAGGATGATGAGGAGGAGGAGGAGTTTGAGGAGCCCCAGCCAGGGTAGGCGCTGGGTCCGTCGGCCGCCGTGTACGGGAAGACGTGGCTCTCGAACACGTAGACGGCCACGGAGGCGTCCGAGTCGAAGTCGCCGCCGTCGTTTGAAGACCCATCGGAGGCGGATCCGCCGGCGTTCGCTCCGGCGGCAGCGGATTTGCCGCCTCGGCGCTCGCTCCGAACGCGGCCCAACAAGCAGGCCCAGTCGACGCACCCCTCCCATCATCACCACCATCATCACCACCACCATCATCACCATCATCACCACCATCATCACCATCATCATTACCATCATCATCACCATCATCATCATCACCATCATCATCACCACCATCACCATCACCACCATCATCACCATCACCACCATCATCACCATCACCACCATCATCATCACCACCATCATCACCATCATCATCACCACCATCATCACCACCATCACCACCATCACCACCATCATCACCACCATCATCACCACCATCATCACCACCATCATCACCACCATCACCACCACCATCACCACCATCATCATCACCATCATCATCACCATCATCACCACCATCATCATCACCATCATCACCACCATCATCACCACCATCATCATCACCATCACCACCATCATCATCACCATCACCACCATCATCACCACCACCACCATCATCACCACCACCATCACCACCATCATCATCATCACCATCATCACCATCATCACCATCATCACCACCATCACCACCACCATCACTACCACCATCACCACCACCATCACCACCATCACTACCACCACCATCATCACCACCATCATCACCACCATCACCACCATCACCACCATCACTACCATCACCACCAACATCACCATCATCAGCACCATCACCACCATCACTACCATCATCACTACCATCACCACCACCATCATCACCACCACCATCATCACCATCATCACCACCATCACTACCATCACCAAAATCACCACCACCATCATCACTACCATCACTACCATCACCACCACCATCATCACCATCATCATCACCACCATCACCACCATCACTACCATCATCACCACCATCACCACCACCATCATCACCATCATCACCACCACCATCATCACCACCACCATCACCACCATCATCACCATCTTCACCACCATCACTGCCATCACCACCATCACTACCATCACCACCAAAATCACCACCACCATCATCACCATCATCACCACCATCACCACCACCATCATCACCACCACCATCATCATCACCACCACCATCATCACCATCACCACCATCATCACCAACATCATCACCACCATCACCACCATCACCACCATCATCATCATCACCACCACCACCATCACCACCATCACCAACATCATCATCACCACCATCACTACCATCACCACCAACATCACCATCACCACCATCAGCACCATCACCACCAAAATCACCACCATCATCATCACCATCATCACCACCATCATCACCATCACCACCATCACTACCATCATCACCATCATCACCACCATCATCACCATCATCATCATCACCACCATCATCACCACCATCATCATCACCATCATCACCACCATCATCATCACCATCATCACCACCATCATCACCACCATCATCACCACCATCACTACCATCACCACCAACATCACCATCAGCACCACCATCAGCACCACCATCATCACCACCATCATCACCACCATCATCATCACCATCATCACCACCATCATCATCACCATCATCATTACCATCATCATCACCACCATCATCATCATCATCATCACCATCATCACCATCACCACCATCACCACCATCATCACCACCATCATCATCACCACCATCACCACCATCATCACCACCATCATCACCACCATCATCACCACCATCACCACCACCATCACCACCATCATCACCATCACCACCATCACCATCATCACCATCACCACCATCACCACCATCATCACCACCATCATCATCACCATCACCACCATCATCACCATCACCACCATCATCACCACCACCATCACCACCATCATCACCATCACCACCATCATCATCACCACCATCATCACCATCACCACCATCATCACCACCATCATCATCACCATCATCACCACCATCATCATCACCACCATCACCACCATCATCACCACCATCATCATCACCATCATCATCACCATCACCACCATCATCACCATCACCACCATCATCACCACCATCATCACCACCATCATCATCACCATCACCACCATCATCACCATCACCACCATCATCACCACCATCATCACCACCATCATCATCACCATCACCACCATCACCATCATCACCATCACCACCATCATCACCACCATCATCACCACCATCATCATCACCATCATCACCATCACCACCATCATCACCACCACCATCACGACCATCACCACCACCATCACCACCATCATCACCACCATCACCACGGTGTTGGACCAGATGACGCCAAAAGGCGCACAACTCAAAGACAATGCACCATCAGAGTATGAGAGCTCGGGGGTGAAGCGTTTACACCATTGGAACCTCATTTGCCAGTAGCAAAATATGATAATAGTGTTTTTTACCCTTTAACCTGGCAACAAAACTAGGCTCTAAGGAAAGCTGTCTCGGGTGTGGACCAATCAACTTCAAGGACAGTGCACACACATTATCAGAGTTGTGTGTTTTGTTTGCATTATGGCCGCAGGTATTGTGGTCTATGCAAACATGACTCCTTGTAAAAAAGGTGTCAGTTTTGTTGCCAGATACTAGGGTAAAAAACAATTATATTGTTTTACTGGCATATGAGGTTCCAATGGTGTAAATATTCACCCCCGAGCTCTCATACTCTGATGGTGCATTGTCTTTGAGTTGTGCGCCTTTTGGCGTCATCTGGTCCAACACCGTGGTGGTGATGGTGGTGATGATGGTAGTGATGGTGGTGATGATGGTGGTGATGATGGTGGTGATGGTGGTGGTGATGATGGTAGTGATGGTGGTGATGGTGGTGATGATGGTGGTGATGGTGATGGTAGTGATGGTAGTGATGGTGGTGATGGTAGTGATGGTGATGGTACAGGGGAGGGTTGGCCCAAAAGTCAGGACACACACATGGGGTGTTTAAATAGTTTATTTTTATATTAATTTTGTAAATGTCACACACCCATCACTCACAAACCCTCGAGTATAATGTCCACACCACCACCACCATCAAATACAAAGTTCCCCCAGGTAGCCTCTAGCAGGGCTGCAGGGGCAAGTGCTGTTAGTTAGACACACACCCACTCACCCATCCACTCACCCACTCACCAGTCCACTCACTCATCCACTCACTCACCCGTCCACTCACTCACCTACTCACTCATCCACTCATTCACTCACCCACTCACCCACTCACCCATCCACTCACCCGTCCACTCACCCATCCACTCACCCACTCACTCACCCACCCACCCACTCACCGATTCACTCATCCACTCACTCACCGACTCACCCACTCACCCATCCACTCACCTATTCACCCACTCACCCATCCACTCACCTACTCACCCATCCACTCACCCGTCCACTCACCCATCCACTCACCCATCCATTCACCCACTCACTCTCCCACTCACCCATCCACTCACCCACTCACCCGTCCACTCATTCACCTACTCACCCATCCACTCGCTCACCCACTCACTCACCCACTCACCCATCCACTCACCCATCCACTCGCACACAGACAAAGCTCCCCCAGGTAGCCTCTAGCAGGGCTGTAGGGGCAAGTGCTGTTAGCCAGTTGCAGCGCCTACGAAGGCTACGGGAACCGTGACAGACACACAGACACACAGACAGACACAGACACACAGACAGGCACATAGACAGACAGAGAGACACAGACAGACACATACACAGAAACAGACACACAGACAGACACATACACAGAAACAGACAGGCAGACACACAAAGAGACACAGACAGACACAAACACAGAAACAGACAGACAGACACATACACAGAAACAGACAGACACAGACAGAAACAGACAGACACACAGACACACAGTGAGACACACAGACACACAGTGAGAGACATACAGTGAGACAGACACAGACAGCCTGAGCCTAGGCCCACAGCCTGAGCCTAGACCCCAAGCCTGGGCCTAGGCCTCAAGCCTGGGCCTAGGTCCATAGCCTGGGCCTAGGCCCACAGCCTGAGCCTAGGCCTCAAGCCTGGGCCTAGGCCTCAAGCCTGGGCCTAGGCCTCAAGCCTGGGCCTAGGTCCATAGCCTGAGCCTAGGCCCACAGCCTGAGCCTAGGCCTCAAGCCTGAGCCTAGGCCTCAAGCCTGGGCCTAGGGCCGGTCCCCCCACCACCCTCACCACCCTCACCCTCACCACCACCCTCACCACCCTCACCACCACCCTCACCACCACCACCACCCTCACCGTCACCACCACCATCCTCACCGTCACCACCAACACCCTCACCACCACCACCACCCTCACCACCTTTCACGGCAGCAGCCCTGCGAGCCTCAGCGCCGCGTTCACGTTGCCCACGAGACGTCCGGCTGCGCACCTCCTCAGTGACGCGTCTGGCACGAGGGCCGCGCGGGGCAACTGGGGCTGCTCCGGCGTGCGGTAGTGGTGCATCCTGGCCAGGCGCGGCGGCACCTCCACCGTGGCACCGCTGCTCCCGCCTCGCAGCCGGAGGGCGGCGTGGACCGACGTGCTGGTGACGGCGCGCGGGTCAACAACGAGCTTGGTGGGGTTGAACGAGCCCGCCGGGAGGCTGGGCTCACGCCACGCCATGCGGGTGATGTCCCGGCCGGGCACGGCGGAGTCGGAGGAGTCGGAGGATGATGAGGAGGAGGAGGAGTTTGAGGAGCCCCAGCCAGGGTAGGCGCTGGGTCCGTCGGCCGCCGTGTACGGGAAGACGTGGCTCTCGAACACGTAGACGGCCACGGAGGCGTCCGAGTCGAAGTCGCCGCCGTCGTTTGAAGACCCATCGGAGGCGGATCCGCCGGCGTTCGCTCCGGCGGCAGCGGATTTGCCGCCTCGGCGCTCGCTCCGAACGCGGCCCAACAAGCAGGCCCAGTCGACGCACCCCTCCCCCTCCCCGTCGTCGTCATCGTCGCTCGGCATGATCACCTCGTCAGCGTCGTTGAGGACGACGTAGCGCGAGTCGCCCGCCCTTCGGTGGACGCAGTCGTTGAGCGCCGCCACCTGCCCGTGGTAGTGCAGCTGCCCCGGGTGGTTCGGGTAGTGCCAGCCGGCGGAGGGCTTCAGGTGGCGCCCGACTGGCCACGGCACCGTCTCCACGAAGCCGCGGGACTCGTAGACGGCCAGGAGGGCCGCCAGCTGCGGGCCGGGCCCCGCGCCGCTGCTGTAGACGGTCACGAGCGTCGCGCCCAGCAGCCGGTACATCTCCAGCGTCTGCGCGAACTGCAGCACGTTGTTGTAGCCGCCCCACATGGTCGAGATGCACACGGAGAAGTCGTGGCGGTAGCGGCGGCTACGGCGGCGGTAGCCGGGGACGACGGGGCCCGGCACGGGCTGAGGGTCTAGGCCAGGCCCAGGATGAGGGTCTAGACCAGGCCCAGGCTCTAGACCAGGCCCAGACTCAGGGTCTAGACCAGGCCCAGGCTGAGGCTCTAGACCAGGCTCAGGGTCTAGACCAGGCCCAGGCTCAGGGTCTAGACCAGGCTCAGGGTCTAGACCAGGCCCAGACTCAGGCTTTAGACCCGGCGTTGCCCAGGGCAAGTTTCCGATCTGTGTGAAGGTGACCCCCTCTCCTCCCTCTCCGCCCTCTCCCGCCTCCCCGTCTGCAGCCTGTAGGGCTGCGTAGTGCACGTGGCCGCACGCCGCCTCCCCCCCCCGGGGGCGATCTGCGGGGACGACGCCATCGACGGGAAGATCGCAGCTCACGAAGGCGAGGCCCCACGGGAAGCCAAAGTGGCTCTCGTGGATCGAGATCGTGGCCGGTACCGGCAGGACGAAGGCCGAATCCTCTCCTCCTGCTGCACCTGCGGAGGTACCGGCAGTGGCATCAACTCATCCACTCACTTACTTACTCAATCAGCCACTCAATCAGCCGCTCAATCAGCCACTCAATCACGCACTCATTCAATCAGCCACTCAATCAGCCACTCACGCACTCACTCACCCACTCAATTAGCCATTCACTCACTCACCCACTCATTCACTCACTCACTCACTCACTCACCCACTCATTCACGCACTCACTCACCCACTCATTCACGCACTCATTCACTTAATAACCCACGCACTCACTCACCCACTCAATCAGCCACTCAATCAGCCACTCAATCACCCACTCAATCACCTACTCAATCACCCACTCACTCACTTACCCACTCACTCACCCACTCACCCACTCACCCACCCACTCAATCACCCACTCACCCACTCACTCACCTACTCAAGCACTCACTCACCCACCCACCCACTCACCGGGACAACACAGCAGGCAGCGGAGTCGTCCGACGTTCCCGCGCTCCACTACCGCGAGGAACCGCGCCGCACCCCCGGGCGTCTCCCGGTCATCCCAGTAGGCCGACACCACCAGGACCGGGGCTCCCGGCACCGGCTCAAAGGCCTCCGTCTGCGCGGGGTGGCAGCCGTTGCCGCCACCGCCGACGCCGGGAGAAGAGGTGGGTGTCCGTTGACCCGCGGTCCGGCAACAGCCTCCTGGAGGCCGAGGTCGCGACGTGGAGCGGAGCGGGGTTTGGAGCGACGCGTTGAGACGGTGTTGCCGCTGCGTCTGCCGCTGCTGCTTCTGGCTCAGCGTGAAGCGGTAGGAGAGCAGGAAGGTGACGGACGTGAGCAAGGCGAGGAGCAGGAGGCCCCTGGCGTGCTGAGGCCTCATCGTCGAAGAGAGGGGCGGCACTCTTTCATGCGCAGCTCGCTCGCACGCTCTCGCTCTCTCCTTCACGCGCTCCTCTCTCTCTCGCGCCTTGACAAAGGAATATTTGAGCTGGGTTAGGGGAGGAAGGGCGCCTTGACAAAGGAATAAATATACGCTGCCAAGCTTGGTGGTGCTCATTCAGACGCTGTCTTTGCGACAGACCTGTTCTTCTGAACACCACCAAGCTTGGCAGCGTATATTTAAGTATATATTTAAGTATATACGCTGCCAAGCTTGGTGGTGCTCATTCAGACGCTGTCTTTGCGACAGACCTGTTCTTCTGAACACCACCAAGCTTGGCAGCGTATATTTAAGTATATACACTGCCAAGCTTGGTGGTGTTCATTCAGACGCTGTCTTTCCGACAGACCTGTTCTTCTGAACACCACCAAGCTTGGCAGCGTATATTTAAGTATATATTTAAGTATATATTTAAGTATATACGCTGCTAAGCCTGGTGGTGCTCATTCAGACGCTGTCTTTCTGACAGACTTGTTCTTCACCTGAGGTCGGCTGCTTGCGTTGTGGCCGAAACGTCGTGAGAATTATTTTATTATGTTTTATTTTTATTATTTTATTACTTCCCTTCTACGTGACTTTACCGAACGAACCAAAAAGATGATTCACTGCGGTCACTAAAGCTTTAAATCGAAAAGGGAAGATATTGTCATCGATTCGGCCGACAAGGGAAATGCCACGGTCATCATGGACAAAACCACGTAAAATCATAAAAATTCAGGACCTACTTAATGATGGCAGCTACACAAACATTGAAAGAGATTACACCATCGCCGATTATTCAGCTCCATTAATTGAAGAGACCGAACGGGTTTCCTTTAATTCTAGATTTGAAAGCTTTCGTGACTGCAAGGATTCATTTTCTTAGGTTGTTTTTTTTCGGTAAAGTGACCGTGTAGGTAAAAAAAATTTAAATTGATGAAAGTAAAATTAAATAAAAATCACGACGCTTTTCGGAGGCGACACAACACGACCGCTGCATCATGTAAAGAGAAATTCCAAGAAAAACCGTCCTTGTATATATATATACTGGTTGAGGGTGGCAGGAGACAAGGCAGGCACCGTTACATCAGCCGAACCTTAACAACTCTTGGAACCTTCCAGTTCAACCAGTCTACACAACAAAGACTCATTCCTGGCAGCGTGCTTCAGCCGCACCACCTCTACATAACAAAAGGCTCAGTCCCATTTACACGCACCTTTACAGCAGCCGAACCTTAACAACTCTTGGAACCTTCCAGTTCAACCAGTCTACACAACAAAGACTCAATTCCTGGCAGCGATTTCAGCCGCATCATCTCTACACAACAAAAGGCTCAGTCCCGTTGACACGCACCTTTACATCATGCGCACCTAGTTTACACAACAAAGGCTCATTCCTAACAGCGTGTTTCAGCCGCACCGAACCTCACAATAAATAATATCCAGGGCCTACCTTGGCTCCTTCCACCCTCAACCAGTATATATACAAGGACTGTTTCCTTGGAATTTCTCATTCACTTGATAGAGCTATCGTGCTGTGACGGTTCCACCTGAAGACGGAAGCTTGTGTTGCCTACGAAACGTCGTGATTTTTATTTTATTTTTATTTTACTTTTATTAATTTGAATTTTTTACCTACACAGTGACTTTACCGAAAAATCTTTAAGAATATTGGTTTCCTTTAAACCTTCTGCTGCAAGACCACACGGACTATGTGGCTTACCAAACGTCCACAAAGAAGGTTCACCCCTTCATCCCATCGTCTCCACCATTGGCTCACCCGCCTACAGACTGGCCCAATATCTGTCTGAGGATCTTTGAATCATTCACTGCTAAGACCACCTCTTCTGTACTTAGTTCAAGGTCAAGTTCAAGTTGATCTACTAGGTAGAGCCCTGTGAGCCATTCGGCTCTTGAATCGGGTGCAACCGCAACAAACAAAAAACTAAAACATGAACAAAAAACATCTTAAAGTGAATATGTGACTGAGTGACTGTGTGACTGAGTGACTGACTGAGTGAGTGAGTGACTGATTGAGTGAGTGAGTGACTGAGTGAGTGAGTGAGTGACTGAGTGAGTGAGTGACTGAGTGACTGTGTGACTGAGTGACTGAGTGAGTATTACTGAGTGACTGAGTGCAAACAGAAAATCCGAGAAAAGACAGCAAAATATTGCAGAAAAAAACAGCGTACCCCAACGCTGTGTGCAAAAATCCCAGTGGGATGCAAGTCAAACAACAACAACAACCACAAGACAACTTGGATTAAGGCCATCAGTCTACCTCTGTACTACAACAACACAAACATGGCCAAAACCAATACACTTTTCGAAATCACCAAAATAAAGCCATGAAAGCAATGAAAAAGCAATCATAGGAACTGTGACAATTAAAGGCATCTCACCGTCCTCAGATGATTTGTGGGGGGGGGGGGGGCATATGTGTAATGGCGTAAGTAGCGCAATTGCTACTACACAGCTACGTAGCGCACCCTAACACTGGAAGGGGTAACGGCCCCTTCACCCGGTCTATCCGAGGCAGTCTCCCTCGGCTAACGTTTCCCCGTTAGCTCCTACACCCCTATAACCCAGACCATCCTATAGAGGCTAACTCACCTGACCCTCACCCCTCTCACCCAAACCATCCTATAGAGGCTACTAACTCACCTGACCCTCACCACTCTCACCCAAACCATCCTATAGAGGCTAACTCACCTGACCCTCACCCCTCTCACCCAAACCATCCTATAGAGGCTACTAACTCACCTGACCCTCACCCCTCTCACCCAAACCATCCTATAGAGGCTAACTCACCTGACCCTCACCCCTCTCACCCAAACCATCCTATAGAGGCTACTAACTCACCTGACCCTCACCCCTCTCACCCAAACCATCCTATAGAGGCTAACTCACCTGACCCTCACCCCTCTCACCCAAACCATCCTATAGAGGCTACTAACTCACCTGACCCTCACCACTCTCACCCAAACCATCCTATAGAGGCTAACTCACCTGACCCTCACCCCTCTCACCCAGACCATCCTATAGAGGCTACTAACTCACCTGACCCTCACCCCTTTCACCCAAACCATCCTATAGAGGCTACTAACTCACCTGACCCTCACCCTCTAACCCAAACCATCCTATAGAGGCTACTAACTCACCTGACCCTCACCCTCTAACCCAGACCATCCTATAGAGGCTAACTCACCTGACCCTCACCCCTCTCACCCAAACCATCCTATAGAGGCTACTAACTCACCTGACCCTCACCCTCTAACCCAGACCATCCTATAGAGGCTACTAACTCACCTGACCCTCACCCTCTAACCCAGACCATCCTATAGAGGCTACTAACTCACCTGACCATCACCCCTCTAACCCAGTCCATCCTATAGAGGCTACTAACTCACCTGACCCTCACCCCTCTCACCCAAACCATCCTATAGAGGCTACTAACTCACCTGACCCTCACCCCTCTAACCCAGTCCATCCTATAGAGGCTACTAACTCACCTGACCCTCACCCTCTAACCCAGTCCATCCTATAGAGGCTACTAACTCACCTGACCATCACCCCTCTAACCCAGTCCATCCTATAGAGGCTACTAACTCACCTGACCCTCACCCTCTAACCCAGTCCATCCTATAGAGGCTACTAACTCACCTGACCATCACCCCTCTAACCCAGACCATCCTATAGAGGCTACTAACTCACCTGACCCTCACCCTCTAACCCAGTCCATCCTATAGAGGCTACTAACTCACCTGACCATCACCCCTCTAACCCAGTCCATCCTATAGAGGCTACTAACTCACCTGACCCTCACCCCTCTCACCCAAACCATCCTATAGAGGCTACTAACTCACCTGACCCTCACCACTCTCACCCAAACCATCCTATAGAGGCTAACTCACCTGACCCTCACCCCTCTCACCCAGACCATCCTATAGAGGCTACTAACTCACCTGACCCTCACCCCTCTCACCCAAACCATCCTATAGAGGCTACTAACTCACCTGACCCTCACCCTCTAACCCAAACCATCCTATAGAGGCTACTAACTCACCTGACCCTCACCCTCTAACCCAGACCATCCTATAGAGGCTAACTCACCTGACCCTCACCCCTCTCACCCAAACCATCCTATAGAGGCTACTAACTCACCTGACCCTCACCCTCTAACCCAGACCATCCTATAGAGGCTACTAACTCACCTGACCCTCACCCTCTAACCCAGACCATCCTATAGAGGCTACTAACTCACCTGACCATCACCCCTCTAACCCAGTCCATCCTATAGAGGCTACTAACTCACCTGACCCTCACCCCTCTCACCCAAACCATCCTATAGAGGCTACTAACTCACCTGACCCTCACCCCTCTAACCCAGTCCATCCTATAGAGGCTACTAACTCACCTGACCCTCACCCTCTAACCCAAACCATCCTATAGAGGCTACTAACTCACCTGACCCTCACCCTCTAACCCAGTCCATCCTATAGAGGCTACTAACTCACCTGACCATCACCCCTCAAACCCAGTCCATCATATAGAGGCTACTAACTCACCTGACCCTCAACCCTCTCACCCAAACCATCCTATAGAGGCTACTAACTCACCTGACCCTCAGCCCTCTAACCCAAACCATCCTATAGAGGCTACTAACTCACCTGACCCTCACCCTCTAACCCAGACCATCCTATAGAGGCTAACTGACCCTCAGCCACACAAGTCTGGCGCTCACAAGGACACAGACCTCGCTGCTCTGAACTCGCCCCTGGCTTGCCGAGCTTGGCTCTTACAAGAGCAGCGAGTCAGGGTAGTAGTCCCAGGGCTAGCTAGCTAGCTGGTACTCTGAGTGGGTGAGTGAGTGGGTGAGTAGGTGGGTGGGTGAGTGAGTGGGTGGGTGGGTGAGTGAGTGAGTGAGTGGGTGAGTGGGTGAGTGAGTGGGTGAGTAGGTGAGTGGGTGAGTGAGTGGGTGAGTGAGTGAGTGGTGAGTGACTGAGTGACTGAGTGAGTGAGTGACTGAGTGAGTGAGTGAGTGGTGAGTGACTGAGTGAGTGAGTGAGTGACTGAGTGAGTGACTGAGTGATTGAGTGAGTGGTGAGTGACTGAGTAAGTGAGTGAGTGGTGAGTGACTGAGTGAGTGAGTGACTGAGTGAGTGAGTGACTGAGTGATTGAGTGAGTGACTGAGTGAGTGGTGAGTGACTGAGTAAGTGAGTGAGTGGTGAGTGACTGAGTGACTGAGTGAGTGAGTGAGTGACTGAGTGAGTGGTTGAGTGAGTGAGCGACTGAGTGAGTGACTGAGTGAGTGACTGAGTGAGTGAGTGGTGAGTGAGTGATTGACTGAGTGAGTGGTGAATGACTGACTGAGTGAGTGACTGAGTGACTGAGTGACTGAGTGAGTGAGTGGCTAGCTAGCTGGTCTTCAGTCTTCACTGGCTCTTCTGCTCCAACGACTGCCACGAGCTCTCACCGCCTTATATACCCAACTGCCCTCTTCCCGAGGGGTGGGGCTATATGCGGACGTTGATGTAGACACCCCACGCACGGACCGTGATGTAGAGACCGCAACGTAACGGCTTGCTACACGCCTCTACGTAATACCTCTACGTATGTACACAGGAATTTCCTGTTTTTGATGATGCTAAGTTTGGTCACGTGACCAGGAAGTTGCGATTGAAGATTCCGTCTCGACCACGCGGGCGGCGGCCATTTTACACATAATTCAAGATGGCGGCACTCAGTGAAGCCATACATTATCAGAGTTGTGTTTTGTGTTTGCATTTTTGACCGCAGGTATTGTGGTCTATGCAAACATGACTCCTCATAAAACAAGGTGTCAGTTTTGTTGCCAGATAGAAGGGTAAAAAACAATTATCATATTGTTCTACTGGTAAATGAGGTTTCAATGGTGTAAATGCTTCGCCCCGAGCTCTCATACTCTGATGGTGCATTGTCCTTGAGTTGTGCGCCTTTTGGCGTCATCTGGTCCAACACCATGTGAGACTAGGCTCTAAGAAAAGCTGTCTCGGGTGTGGACCAATCAACTTCAAGGACAGTGCACACACATTATCAGAGTTGTGTGTTTTGTTTGCATTATGGCCGCAGGTATTGTGGTCTATGCAAACATGACTCCTTGTCAAAAAAGGTGTCAGTTTTGTTGCCAGATAGAAGGGTAAACAAACAATCGTCATGTCTGGGACCGTGTCCGTGACATACACTGTGCATATCTGAAACACAGCAGAACCAACACTTCAGCCATGGCTGATCATTGCTTTAATGGGGCTGGCTCATGCGAAGTTGATTTCTCTAAGACAGGGGTGTCCAAACTTTTTGCAAAGAGGGCCAAATTTGATAAAGTGAAGATACCCGGGGGCCAATGGTTATTTTTGGCATTTTTTTAACCACAAAAGTTACTTGAAAACACACATTGTTATAAAACAATTCATTGTCGCAGTTACGTTTATTTTTCAAATGACAATGTAACCAAATAGAAGCCACTCAGTCAGACGGGAACAACTCTAAAACACACAATTCTGCCTTTCATTTAGTCAGGTAACATTGAACAAACTGTATAGAATAGCTTAAATGTCCATGATTTAAATATCTGTGCCTCATGAACATTTTAAACAGGAGTTATAAGTAATGCAAAGTGGTCTGTTATCATTCAACTTTATAACAAGTGAATTTTGCCCTTGTCTTTTACAAGATCTTTCAGAAAGCAATAGTTTGTGTCACAGCTACAGGTACACTACATCAACAGTTATAACCAAATCTTATTCAAGAGTTTAATCAAACAATTGCCCTCCGTCCAAGTGCATTAGTGTGCTTTAGGCTTTTCACTGTTAATATTGAAAGATGCTACCGTTCAAAACACTCAATTTCAGATTGATCGAGGAACAGATAACTTGATGACTCTAATGAGAAGGGTGATACTGAGATCGAGATTTCAGTGAAGAGACCAGGTCTGGCTTGAGGGCAGTGGTTGAGATGCGTGAAATGTAACACAAGTGGGAGTCACCCACTCACTCACTCACCCACTCACTCACTCACTTACTCACCCACTCACTCACTCACCCACTCACTCACTCACTTACTCACCCACTCACTCACACACTCACTCACTTACTCACCCACTCACTCACACACTCACTCACTCACTCACACACTCACACACTCACCTACTCACTCACTCACCCACTCACTCACTCACTTACTCACCCACTCACTCACTCACTCACTCACCAACTCACTCACCCACTCACCCACTCACCTACTCACTCACTCACCCACTCACTCACCCACTCACTCATTCACTCACTCACCCATCAACTCACTCACTCATTCACCCACTCACCGACTCACTCACTCACTCACTCACTCACCCACTCACTCACCCACCCACTCACTCACTCACCCACTCACTCACTCACCCACTCACTTACTCACCCACTCACTCATTCACTCACTCACTCACCTACTCACTCACTCACTCACTCACTCACTCACCCACTCACTCACTCACACACTCACTCACTCACTCACCCACTCACCTACTCACTCACTCACCCACTCACCCACTCACTCACTCAATCACTCACCTACTCACTCACTCACCCACTCACTCACTCACCCACTCACTCATTCACTCACTCACTCACTCACTCACTCACCCACTCACCCACTCACTCACTCACTCACCAACTCACTCACTCACTCACCCACTCACCCACTCACTCACTCACCTACTCACTCACTCACCCACTCACTCATTCACTCACTCACCCACCAACTCACTCACTCATTCACCCACTCACCGACTCACTCACTCACTCACCCACTCACTCACCCACCCACTCACTCACTCACTCACTTACTCACCCACTCACTCATTCACTCACTCACTCACCCACTCACCCACTCACCCACTCACTCACTCACCTACTCACTCACTCACCCACTCACTCACCCACTCACTCATTCACTCACTCACCCATCAACTCACTCACTCATTCACCCACTCACCGACTCACTCACTCACTCACTCACTCACTCACTCACCCACTCACTCACCCACCCACTCACTCACTCACCCACTCACTCACTCACCCACTCACTTACTCACCCACTCACTCATTCACTCACTCACTCACCCACTCACCCACTCACCTACTCACTCACTCACCTACTCACTCACTCACCCACTCACTCACTCACCCACTCACTCATTCACTCACTCACCCACCAACTCACTCACTCATTCACCCACTCACCTACTCACTCACTCACCCACTCACTCACTCACTCACCCACTCACCTACTCACTCACTCACCCACTCACTCACTCACTCACTCACCCACTCACTCACTCAATCACTCACCTACTCACTCACTCACCCACTCACTCACTCACCCACTCACTCATTCACTCACTCACTCACTCACCCACCCACTCACTCACCCACTCACTCACTCACTCACCTACTCACTCACTCACCCACTCACTCACTCACCCACTCATTCACTCACTCACCCACCAACTCACTCACTCATTCACCCACTCACCGACTCACTCACTCACTCACTCACCCACTCACTCACCCACCCACCCACTCACCCACTCACCTACTCATTCACTCACTCACCCACCCACTCACCCACTCACCTACTCACTCACTCACCCACTCACTCACTCACCCACTCACTCATTCACTCACTCACCCACCAACTCACTCACTCATTCACCCACTCACCGACTCACTCACTCACTCACTCACCCACTCACTCACTCACCCACCCACCCAGTCACCCACTCACCTACTCACTCACTCACTCACCCACCCACTCACCCACTCACCTACTCACTCACTCACCCACCCACTCACCCACTCACTCACTCACTCACCTACTCACTCACTCACCCACTCACTCATTCACTCACTCACCCACCAACTCACTCACTCATTCACCCACTCACCGACTCACTCACTCACTCACCCACTCACTCACCCACCCACTCACTCACTCACTCACTTACTCACCCACTCACTCATTCACTCACTCACCCACTCACCCACTCACCCACTCACTCACTCACCTACTCACTCACTCACCCACTCACTCACCCACTCACTCATTCACTCACTCACCCATCAACTCACTCACTCATTCACCCACTCACCGACTCACTCACTCACTCACTCACCCACTCACTCACCCACCCACTCACTCACTCACCCACTCACTCACTCACCCACTCACTTACTCACCCACTCACTCATTCACTCACTCACTCACTCACCCACTCACCCACTCACCTACTCACTCACTCACCTACTCACTCACTCACCCACTCACTCACTCACCCACTCACTCATTCACTCACTCACCCACCAACTCACTCACTCATTCACCCACTCACCTACTCACTCACTCACCCACTCACTCACTCACTCACTCACCCACTCACCTACTCACTCACTCACCCACTCACTCACTCACTCACTCACCCACTCACTCACTCAATCACTCACCTACTCACTCACTCACCCACTCACTCACTCACCCACTCACTCATTCACTCACTCACTCACTCACCCACCCACTCACTCACCCACTCACTCACTCACTCACTCACTCACCTACTCACTCACTCACCCACTCACTCACTCACCCACTCATTCACTCACTCACCCACCAACTCACTCACTCATTCACCCACTCACCGACTCACTCACTCACTCACTCACTCACCCACTCACTCACCCACCCACCCACTCACCCACTCACCTACTCATTCACTCACTCACCCACCCACTCACCCACTCACCTACTCACTCACTCACCCACTCACTCACTCACCCACTCACTCATTCACTCACTCACCCACCAACTCACTCACTCATTCACCCACTCACCGACTCACTCACTCACTCACTCACCCACTCACTCACTCACCCACCCACCCAGTCACCCACTCACCTACTCACTCACTCACTCACCCACCCACTCACCCACTCACCTACTCACTCACTCACCCACCCACTCACCCACTCACTCACTCACTCACTCACTCACTCACTCACTCACTCACCCACTCACCTACTCACTCACTCACCCACCCACTCACCCACTCACCTACTCACTCACTCACTCACTCACCCACTCACCTACTCACTCACTCACCCACTCACCCACTCACTCACTCACTCACTCACCCACCCACTCACCCACTCACCTACTCACTCACTCACCCACTCACCTACTCACTCACTCACTCACCCACTCACCTACTCACTCACTCACCCACCCACTCACCCACTCACCTACTCACTCACTCACCCACTCACTCACCCACTCACCTACTCACTCACTCACTCACCTACTCACCCACTCACCCACTCACTCACTCACCCACCAACTCACTCACTCACCCACTCACCCACTCACCTACTCACTCACTCACCCACCCACCAACTCACTCACTCACCCACCCACTCACTCACCCACTCACCCATGCACTCACCCACTCACCCACTCACCTACTCAGTCACTCACCTACTCACTCACTCACCCACTCACTCATTCACTCACTCACCCACCAACTCACTCACTCATTCACCCACTCACCGACTCACTCACTCACTCACCCACCCACTCACTCACCCACCCACTCACTCACTCACTCACTTACTCACCCACTCACTCATTCACTCACTCACTCACTCACTCACCCACTCACCCACTCACCTACTCACTCACTCACCTACTCACTCACTCACCCACTCACTCACTCACCCACTCACTCATTCACTCACTCACCCATCAACTCACTCACTCAT
Organism: Lampetra fluviatilis; assembly: GCF_964198595.1. NCBI lineage: Eukaryota > Metazoa > Chordata > Hyperoartia > Petromyzontiformes > Petromyzontidae > Lampetra > Lampetra fluviatilis. Next base: position 28,117 of record NW_027620989.1, read on the forward strand.
TCACCCACTCACCGACTCACTCACTCACTCACCCACTCACTCACCCACCCACTCACTCACTCACCCACTCACTCACTCACTCACCCACTCACTTACTCACCCACTCACTCATTCACTCACTCACTCACCCACTCACCCACTCACCTACTCACTCACTCACCTACTCACTCACTCACCCACTCACTCACTCACCCACTCACTCATTCACTCACTCACCCACCAACTCACTCACTCATTCACCCACTCACCTACTCACTCACTCACCCACTCACTCACTCACTCACCCACTCACCTACTCACTCACTCACCTACTCACTCACTCACCCACTCACTCACTCACCCACTCACTCACTCACTCACCCACTCACTCACTCACTCAATCACTCACCTACTCACTCACTCACCCACTCACTCACTCACTCACCCACTCACTCATTCACTCACTCACCCACCCACTCACTCACCTACTCACTCACTCACCCACTCACTCACTCACTCACCTACTCACTCACTCACCCACTCACTCACTCACCCACTCACTCATTCACTCACTCATTCACCAACTCACTCACTCATTCACCCACTCACCGACTCACTCACTCACTCACCCACCCACTCACTCACCCACCCACCCACTCACCCACTCACCTACTCACTCACTCACTCACCCACCCACTCACCCACTCACCTACTCACTCACTCACCCACTCACTCACTCACCCACTCACTCATTCACTCACTCACCCACCAACTCACTCACTCATTCACCCACTCACCGACTCACTCACTCACTCACTCACCCACTCACTCACTCACCCACCCACCCACTCACCCACTCACCTACTCACTCACTCACTCACCCACCCACTCACCCACTCACCTACTCACTCACTCACCCACCCACTCACCTACTCACTCACTCACTCACCCACTCACCTACTCACTCACTCACCCACCCACTCACCCACTCACCTACTCACTCACTCACTCACTCACCCACTCACTCACTCACCCACTCACCCACTCACTCACTCACTCACTCACCCACCCACTCACCCACTCACCTACTCACTCACTCACCCACTCACCTACTCACTCACTCACTCACCCACTCACCTACTCACTCACTCACCCACCCACTCACCCACTCACCTACTCACTCATTCACCCACCCACTCACCCACTCACCTACTCACTCACTCACTCACCCACTCACCTACTCACTCACTCACTCACCTACTCACCCACTCACCCACTCACTCACTCACCCACCAACTCACTCACTCACCCACTCACCCACTCACCTACTCACTCACCCACTCACTCACCCACCAACTCACTCACTCACCCACTCACTCACCCACTCACCCATGCACTCACCCACTCACCCACTCACCTACTCAGTCAATCACTCACCCACTCACTCACCCACTCACCCACGCACCCACACACTCACCCACTCACCCACTCACTCACTCACCCACTCACCCACGCACCCACTCACTCACCCACCCAATCACTCACCCACTCACTCACCCACTCACCCACTCACCCACTCACTCACACACACTCTCTCACTCACCCACTCACTCACCCACCAACTCACCCACTCACCCACCCACTCACCTACTCACTCACTCACTCACTCACCCACTCACCTACTCACTCACTCACCCACCCACTCACCCACTCACCTACTCACTCACTCACTCACTCACCCACTCACCTACTCACTCACTCACCCACTCACCCACTCACTCACTCACTCACCCACCCACTCACTCACCCACTCACCTACTCACTCACTCACCCACTCACCTACTCACTCACTCACTCACCCACTCACCTACTCACTCACCCACCCACTTACCCACTCACCTACTCACTCACTCACCCACCCACTCACCCACTCACTTACTCACTCACTCACTCACCCACTCACCTACTCACTCACTCACTCACCTACTCACCCACTCACCCACTCACTCACTCACTCACCCACCAACTCACTCACTCACCCACTCACCCACTCACCCACTCACTCACCCACCAACTCACTCACTCACCCACTCACTCACCCACTCACCCATGCACTCACCCACTCACCCACTCACCTACTCAGTCAATCACTCACCCACTCACTCACCCACTCACCCACGCACCCACACACTCACCCACTCACCCACTCACTCACTCACTCACCCACTCACTCACTCACTCACCCACTCACCCACGCACCCACTCACTCACCCACCCAATCACTCACTCACTCACCCACTCACTCACCCACCCAATCACTCACCCACCCAATCACTCACCCACTCACCCACTCACCCACTCACCCACTCACTCACACACACTCTCTCACTCACCCACTCACTCACCCACCAACTCACCCACTCACTCACCCACTCACCCACTCACTCACCCACTCACTCACCCACTCTCTCACCCACTCACCCAATTACTCACCCACCCACTCAATCACTCACCCACCCACTCACTCACACACACTCTCTCACTCACCCACCCACGCACTCTCTCACCCACTCACTCACTTACCCACTGACTCACTCACCCACTCACCCAATTACTCACCCATCCACTCAATCACTCACTCACCCACCCACTCACTCACACACACTCTCTCACTCAACCACCCACTGAGCCACTCACTCACTCCCCCACTCACTCACCCACTCACTCACCTACCCACCCACTCACTCACTCACTCACCCACCCACTCACTCAGTCACTCACCCACTCACCGACTCACTCACCCACCCACTCACTCATTCACCCACTCACCGACTCACTCACCCACCCACTCACTCACCCACTCACTCACTTACTCAGTTTCCCACCCACTCACCGACTCACTCACCCACCCACTCACTCACCCACTCACCCAATTACTCACCCATCCACTCAATCACTCACTCACCCACCCACTCACTCACACACACTCTCTCACTCAACCATCCACTGAGCCACTCACTCACTCCACCACTCACTCACCCACTCATTCACCTACCCACCCACTCACTCACTCACTCACCCACTCACCGACTCACTCACCCACCCACTCACTCACTCACCCACTCACCGACTCACTCACTCACTCACCCACCCACTCACTCATTCACCCACTCACCGACTCACTCACCCACCCACTCACTCACCCACTCACTCACTTACTCAGTTTCCCACCCACTCACCGACTCACTCACCCACCCACTCACTCAGCCACTCACCCACTCACCGACTCACTCACCCACCCACTCACTCACCCACTCACCGACTCACCCACTCACTCACTCACTCACCGACTCACTCACCCACTCACTCACTCAGTTTCCCACCCACTCACCGACTCACTCACCCACCCACTCACTCAGCCACTCACCCACTCACCGACTCACTCACCCACCCACTCACCCACTCACCGACTCACCCACTCACTCACTCACTCACCGACTCACTCACCCACCCACTCACCCACCCACTCACCAACCCACTCACTCACCCACTCACTCACTCACCCACTCACTCACTCACTCACCCACTCACCGACTCACTCACTCACTCACCAACTCACTCACCCACCCACTCACTCACCCACTCACACACTCACCCACCCACTCACTCACTCACCGACTCACTCACCCACCCACTCACTCACCCACTAACCGACTCATTCACCCACCCACTCACTCACTCACCCACTCACTCACTCACCCACTCACCGACTCACTCACTCACCCACTCACCCACTCACTCACCCACCCACCCACTCACCCACTCACCCACTCACTCACTCACCCACCCACCCACTCACTCACTCACCCACCCACTCACTCACTCACTCACCCACTCACCCACCCACCCACCCACTCACCCACTCACCCACTCACCTCACCTGTAACCTGCCCTGCCACTCTGTGTGCCCTCTGTGATCTGTCCTTGATAAGCACCTCCCCCGGTGATAATTTGGGGTGAAGTATGGACGTTGGGAGGGCGTAGGGGTTGGAGGGAGCTGGGAGGATGGGCGGGGCAAGGCAGTGGGGGGTGTGAGGGAGGGGCTAGAGACATCGTCCGGGAGCGGTGGTGCAGCGGTTAGCACAGAGAGTGTGTGGGTGGCGGATAGGTGAGTAGGTGAGTGGGTGAGTGGGTGGGTGGGTGAGTGGGTGAGTGGGTGAGTGGGTGGGTGAGTGAGTGAGTGGGTGGGTGAGTGGGTGAGTAGGTGAGTGAGTGGGTGGGTGGGTGAGTGGGTGAGTGAGTGGGTGGGTGAGTAGGTGAGTGGGTGAGTGGGTGGGTGGGTGAGTGTGTAAGTGAGTGAGTGGGTGGGTGAGTGGGTGAGTGGGTGGGTGAGTGGGTGAGTAGGTGAGTGAGTGGGTGGGTGAATGAGTCGGTGAGTGAGTGGGTGGGTGAGGGGGTGGGTGAGTGGGTGAATGGGTGAGTGGGTGGGTGAGTGGGTGGGTGAGTTGGTGAGTGAGTGGGTGGGTGAGTGAGTTGGTGAGTGAGTGAGTGAGTGAGTCGGTGAGTGGGTGAGTGAGTGAGTGGGTGAGTGAGTGAGTGAGTGAGTGAGTGGGTGAGTGGGTGGGTGAGTGAGTCGGCGAGTGGGTGAGTGAGTGAGTGAGTGAGTGGGTGAGTGAGTGAGTGAGTGGGTGGGTGAGTGAGTCAGTGAGTGGGTGAGTGAGTGGGTGAGTCGGTGAGTGGGTGAGTGAGTGGGTGGGTGAGTGGGTGAGTGGGTGAGTGAGTGAGTGGGTGAGTGTGTGAGTGAGTGGGTGGTTGAGTCGGTGAGTGGGTGGGTGAGTGAGTGAGTGGGTGGGTGAGTGGGTGATTGAGTGGGTGGGTGAATCGGTGAGTGGGTGGGTGAGTGAGTGGGTGAGTGGGTGAGTGGGTGAGGGAGTGAGTGGGTGAGTGGGTGAGTGAGTGAGTGGGTGAGTGAGTGGGTGGGTGAGTGGGTGAGTGGGTGGGTGAGTGGGTGAGTGAGTGAGTGAGTGGGTGAGTGGGTGAGTGAGTGGGTGAGTGGGTGAGTGGATGGGTGGGTGGGTGAATGGGTGGGTGGGTGAATGGGTGGGTGGGTGAATGAGTGGGTGGGTGAATGAGTGGGTGGGTGAATGAGTGAGTGAGTGTGTGAGTGAGTGAGTGAGTCGGTGAGTGGGTGGGAGAGTGAGTGGGTGGGTGAATGGGTGAATGGGTGGGTGGGTGAATGAGTGGGTGGGTGAATGAGTGGATGGGTGAATGAGTGAGTGAGTGTGTGAGTGGGTGGGTGGGTGAGTGAGTCAGTGAGTTGGTGAGTGTATGAGTGTGTGGGTGGGTGGGTGGGTGAGTGAGTGTATGAGTGGGTGGGAGAGTGAGTGGGTGCGTGAGTGAGTCAGTGAGGGGGTGGGAGAGTGGGTGAGTGGGTGGGTGAGTGTGTGAGTGGGTGGGTGAATGAGTGGGTGGGTGAATGAGTGAGTGAGTGTGTGAGTGAGTGAGTCGGTGAGTGGGTGGGAGAGTGAGTGGGTGGGTGAATGGGTGAATGGGTGGGTGGGTGAATGAGTGGGTGGGTGAATGAGTGGATGGGTGAATGAGTGAGTGAGTGTGTGAGTGGGTGGGTGGGTGAGTGAGTCAGTGAGTTGGTGAGTGTATGAGTGTGTGGGTGGGTGGGTGGGTGAGTGAGTGTATGAGTGGGTGGGAGAGTGAGTGGGTGCGTGAGTGAGTCAGTGAGGGGGTGGGAGAGTGGGTGAGTGGGTGGGTGAGTGTGTGAGTGACTGAGTGAGTGAATGTGTGAGTGATTGAGTGAGTGACTGAGTGACTGAGTGAGTGACTGACTGAGTGAGTGAATGTGTGAGTGACTGAGTGAGTGAATGTGTGAGTGACTGAGTGAGTGACTGAGTGAATGTGTGACTGAGTGACTGACTGAGTGAGTGACTGAGTGACTGTGTGAATGAGTGACTGAGTGACTGAGTGAGTGAATGTGTGAGTGACTGAGTGAGTGAATGTGTGAGTGACTGAGTGAATGTGTGTCTGAGTGAGTGAGTGACTGAGTGAGTGACTGAGTGACTGACTGAGTGACTGAGTGACTGACTGAGTGACTGACTGAGTGAGTGAGTGAGTGACTGTGGGACTGAGTGAATGAGTGACTGAGTGGGTGAGTGAGTGACTGTGGGACTGAGTGAATGAGTGACTGAGTGAGTGACTGACTGACTGAGTGACTGAGTGAGTGAGTGACTGTGGGACTGAGTGAATGAGTGACTGAATGAGTGACTGAGTTAGTGACTGAGTGAGTGAGTGACTGACTGAGTGACTGACTGAGTGACTGAGTGACTGACTGACTGACTGACTGAGTGACTGAGTGACTGAGTGAGTGAGTGAGTGACTGAGTGAGTCACTTCAGGTCACTGTCGTTGGCATCACGAGATGCTGCTCCCATCAAATTCCTGTCCCTATCGCTGTCTTGATATGATCCAGTATGATCAGGCATGCTCAGGCATGATCAGGCATGATCAGGCATGATCAGGCATGATCAGGCATGATCAGGCATGATTAGGATTGACATGATAATTTTTTCTCTGCCCCCTCGCACTTTGTGTCGATTCGTGTCCTCTCTCTGTGTGTCTCTGTGATGTCTGTCTGCTTGTATGTCTGTCTATAGTTTTCTGGTTACATTTTTTTGTCGCTATTTCTTTTATACCTGATGATGATTGCCTTGTGTTGCAATCGAAACGTCGCTATTATTTTAATTTTTTATTTTATTTTTAGACGTGACTTTACCGAAAGAATCAAAGAGTAATCCCTGCAGTCACGAAAGCTCCAAATTAAGATTCCTACACATTTCACAAGTGGCACTAATCGCACACCTGCATTTCCCATATCCCCTCCCTTTGATGCTGCTAGTCCTGCATAATGCACGGACATCAGTAGTACTAATCCCATACCTGCATTTCCCATATCCCCTCCCTTTGACGCTGCTAATCCTGCATAATGCACGGGCATCAGTAGTACTAATCCCATACCTGCATTTCCCATATCCCCTCCCTGTGATGCTGCTAATCCTGCATAATGCACGGGCATCAGTAGTACTAATCCCACACCTGCATTTCCCATACCCCCTCCCTATGATGCTGCTAATGCTGCATAATGCACGGGCATCAGTAGTACTAATCCCATACCTGCATTTCCCATATCCCCTCCCTGTGACGCTGCTAGTCCTGCATAATGCACGGGCATCAGTAGTACTAATCCCATACCTGCATTTCCCATACCCCCTCCCTATGATGCTGCTAATCCTGCATAATGCACGGACATCAGTAGTACTAATCCCATACCTGCATTTCCCATATCCCCTCCCTGTGACGCTGCTAATCCTGCATAATGCACGGACATCAGTAGTACTAATCCCATACCTGCATTTCCCATATCCCCTCCCTGTGACGCTGCTAATCCTGCATAATGCACGGGCATCAGTAGTACTAATCCCATACCTGCATTTCCCATATCCCCTCCCTGTGACGCTGCTAATCCTGCATAATGCACGGGCATCAGTAGTACTAATCCCACACCTGCATTTCCCATACCCCCTCCCTATGATGCTGCTAATGCTGCATAATGCACGGGCATCAGTAGCACTAATCCCACACCTGCATTTCCCATACCCCCTCCCTATGATGCTGCTAATGCTGCATAATGCACGGGCATCAGTAGTACTAATCCCATACCTGCATTTCCCATACCCCCTCCCTATGATGCTGCTAATCCTGCATAATGCACGGGCATCAGTAGTACTAATCCCACACCTGCATTTCCCATACCCCCTCCCTATGATGCTGCTAATCCTGCATAATGCACGGGCATCAGTAGTACTAATCCCACACCTGCATTTCCCATACCCCCTCCCTATGATGCTGCTAATCCTGCATAATGCACGGGCATCAGTAGTACTAATCCCACACCTGCATTTCCCATACCCCCTCCCTATGATGCTGCTAACCCTGCATAATGCACGGGCATGAGTAGTACTAATCCCATACCTGCATTTCCCATATCCCCTCCCTGTGGCGCTGCTAATCCTGCATAATGCACGGGCATCAGTAGTACTAATCCCACACCTGCATTTCCCATATCCCCTCCCTGTGGCGCTGCTAATCCTGCATAATGCACGGACATCAGTAGTACTAATCCCATACCTGCATTTCCCATATCCCCTCCCTGTGACGCTGCTAATCCTGCATAATGCACGGACATCAGTAGTACTAATCCCATACCTGCATTTCCCATATCCCCTCCCTGTGACGCTGCTAATCCTGCATAATGCACGGGCATCAGTAGTACTAATCCCATACCTGCATTTCCCATATCCCCTCCCTGTGACGCTGCTAATCCTGCATAATGCACGGACATCAGTAGTACTAATCCCATACCTGCATTTCCCATAAATATGCTAAATTCTCTTGATATGCAAATTATTGTGTCAAGGCGCTCTTCCCCCCTTCTCTAACCCAGCAGCTTAAATAGACGCTCCAAGCTTGGTGGTGCTCATTCAGACGCTGTCTTTGCGACAGACCTGTTCTTCTGAACACCACCAAGTTTGGCAGCGTCTATTTAAGTATATATTTAAGTATACACGCTGCCAAGCCTGGTGGTGTTTCATTCAGACGCTGTCTTGCCGACAGACCTGTTCTACACCTGAGGACGGCTGCTTGCGTTGTGGCCGAAACGTCGTGAGAATTGTATTTCATCATGTTTTATTTTTATTATTCATCATGTTTTATTTTTATTATTCATCATGTTTTATTTTTATTATTTTATTATGTTTTATTTTTATTATTCATCATGTTTTATTTTTATTTTTCATCATGTTTTATTTTTATTATTTCATTATGTTTTATTTTTATTATTCATCATGTTTTATTGTTATTATTGTATCATGTTTTATTTTTATTATTCATCATGTTTTATTTTTATTATTTTATTATGTTTTATTTTTATTTTTCATCATGTTTTATTTTTATTTTTCATCATGTTTTATTTTTATTTTTCATCATGTTTTATTTTTATTATTCATCATGTTTTATTGTTATTATTGTATCATGTTTTATTGTTATTATTGTATCATGTTTTATTATTATTATTTCATCATGTTTTATTTTTTTTATTTCATTATTTCCCTTCTACGTGACTTTACCGAAAGAGCCAAGAAGAGGGTAAACATGATGGTTGGGTTTTCTCAATGATCTCAAATGTCTCTCACATTAAAACGTCAAAAACCACCCGATCGAGATACACAGAGTGCTAGAAACATCTCACTCTCTCTGTCTGTGTCTCTCTGTCTCTCAGTGTCTCTCTGTGTGTCTCTCTCTGTGTCTCTCTCTGTCTGTGTCTCTCTGTGTCTCTCTCTCTCTCTGTGTCTCTCTCTGTGTGTCTCTCTGTCTGTGTCTCTCTGTCTCTCAGTGTCTCTCTCTGTGTGTCTCTCTCTGTGTGTCTCTCTCTCTCTGTGTCTCTCTCTCTGTGTGTCTCTGTCTGTGTCTCTCTGTCTCTCAGTGTCTCTCTGTGTGTCTCTCTCTGTGTCTCTCTCTGTGTGTCTCTCTGTCTGTGTCTCTCTGTCTCTCAGTGTCTCTCTCTGTGTGTCTCTCTCTGTGTGTCTCTCTCTCTCTGTGTCTCTCTCTCTGTGTGTCTCTCTGTCTCTCAGTGTCTCTCTGTGTGTCTCTCTCTGTGTCTCTCTCTGTCTGTGTCTCTCTGTGTCTCTCTCTCTCTCTGTGTCTCTCTCTGTGTGTCTCTCTGTCTGTGTCTCTCTGTCTCTCAGTGTCTCTCTCTGTGTGTCTCTCTCTGTGTGTCTCTCTCTCTCTGTGTCTCTCTCTCTGTGTGTCTCTCTCTGTGTCTCTCTGTGTCTCTCTGTGTGTCTCTCTCTGTGTGTCTCTCTCTGTGTGTCTCTCTCTGTGTGTCTCTCTCTGTGTCTCTCTGTGTCTCTCTCTGTGTCTCTCTCTGTGTGTCTCTCTCTGTGTGTCTCTCTCTGTGTGTCTCTCTCTGTGTCTCTCTCTGTGTCTCTCTCTCTGTGTGTCTCTCTCTGTGTCTCTCTCTCTGTGTGTCTCTCTCTGTGTGTCTCTCTCTGTGTGTCTCTCTCTGTGTCTCTCTGTGTCTCTCTCTCTGTGTGTCTCTCTCTGTGTCTCTCTCTCTGTGTCTCTCTGTGTCTCTCTCTCTGTGTCTCTCTGTGTCTCTCTGTGTGTCTCTCTCTGTGTGTCTCTCTCTGTGTGTCTCTCTCTCTCTGTGTCTCTCTCTCTGTGTGTCTCTCTCTGTGTCTCTCTCTGTGTGTCTCTCTCTCTGTGTGTCTCTCTCTGTGTCTCTCTCTCTCTGTGTCTCTCTCTCTGTGTCTCTCTCTCTCTGTGTCTCTCTCTGTGTCTCTCTCTCTCTGTGTGTCTCTCTCTGTGTCTCTCTCTCTCTGTGTGTCTCTCTCTGTGTCTCTCTCTCTGTGTGTCTCTCTCTGTGTCTCTCTCTGTGTGTCTCTCTCTCTGTGTGTCTCTCTCTGTGTCTCTCTCTCTCTGTGTCTCTCTCTCTGTGTCTCTCTCTCTCTGTGTCTCTCTCTGTGTCTCTCTCTCTCTGTGTCTCTCTCTCTGTGTCTCTCTCTCTGTGTCTCTCTCTGTGTCTCTCTCTCTGTGTCTCTCTCTCTCTGTGTCTCTCTGTGTCTCTCTCTCTGTGTCTCTCTCTCTGTGTCTCTCTCTCTCTGTGTCTCTCTGTGTCTCTCTCTCTCTGTGTCTCTCTCTCTGTGTCTCTCTCTCTGTGTCTCTCTCTCTCTGTGTCTCTCTCTGTGTGTCTCTCTCTGTGTCTCTCTCTGTGTGTCTCTCTCTCTCTGTCTCTCTCTGTGTCTCTCTCTCTGTGTCTCTCTCTCTCTGTGTCTCTCTGTGTGTCTCTCTCTGTGTCTCTCTCTCTCTGTGTCTCTCTCTCTGTGTGTCTCTCTCTGTGTGTCTCTCTCTGTGTCTCTCTCTGTGTGTCTCTCTCTCTCTGTGTCTCTCTGTGTCTCTCTCTCTCTGTGTGTCTCTCTCTGTGTGTCTCTCTCTGTGTCTCTCTCTCTCTGTGTCTCTCTCTGTGTCTCTCTCTCTGTGTGTCTCTCTCTCTCTGTGTCTCTCTGTGTCTCTCTCTCTGTGTCTCTCTCTCTCTGTGTCTCTCTCTCTGTGTGTCTCTCTCTGTGTCTCTCTCTCTGTGTCTCTCTCTCTGTGTCTCTCTCTGTGTCTCTCTCTCTGTGTCTCTCTCTGTGTCTCTCTCTCTGTGTCTCTCTGTGTGTCTCTCTCTCTGTGTGTCTCTCTCTGTGTCTCTCTCTCTGTGTCTCTCTCTCTGTGTCTCTCTCTGTGTCTCTCTCTCTGTGTCTCTCTCTGTGTGTCTCTCTGTGTCTCTCTGTGTGTCTCTCTCTCTGTGTGTCTCTCTCTGTGTCTCTCTCTCTGTGTGTCTCTCTCTCTGTGTGTCTCTCTCTGTGTCTCTCTGTGTGTCTCTCTCTCTGTGTGTCTCTCTCTGTGTCTCTCTCTCTCTGTGTCTCTCTCTCTGTGTGTCTCTCTCTGTGTCTCTCTCTCTCTGTGTGTCTCTCTCTGTGTGTCTCTCTCTGTGTGTCTCTCTCTGTGTCTCTCTCTGTGTCTCTCTCTGTGTCTCTCTCTGTGTCTCTCTGTGTCTCTCTCTGTGTGTCTCTCTCTGTGTGTCTCTCTCTGTGTCTCTCTCTGTGTCTCTCTCTCTGTGTGTCTCTCTCTCTGTGTGTCTCTCTCTGTGTCTCTCTCTCTGTGTGTCTCTCTCTGTGTCTCTCTCTCTGTGTGTCTCTCTCTGTGTCTCTCTCTCTGTGTCTCTCTCTCTGTGTCTCTCTCTCTGTGTCTCTCTCTCTGTGTGTCTCTCTGTGTGTCTCTCTCTGTGTCTCTCTCTG